>NW_027196202.1:0-27500 GCF_038502225.1 Cherax quadricarinatus | reverse complement strand
AGCAGGACAACTGCAGCAGGACAACTGCAGCAGAACAACTGCAGCAGAACAACTGCAGCAGGACAACTGCAGCAGAACAACTGCAGCAGAACAACTGCAGCAGAACAACTGCAGCAGAACAACTGCAGCAGAACAACTGCAGCAGGACAACTGCAGCAGGACGACTGCAGCAGAACAACTGCAGCAGAACAAGTGTAGCAGGACGACTGCAGCAGGACAACTGCAGCAGAACAACTGCAGCAGAACAACTGCAGCAGGACAACTGCAGCAGAACAACTGCAGCAGAACAACTGCAGCAGAACAACTGCAGCAGGACAACTGCAGCAGAACAACTGCAGCAGAACAACTGCAGCAGAACAACTGCAGCAGAACAACTGCAGCAGGACAACTGCAGCAGAACAACTGCAGCAGAACAACTGCAGCAGAACAACTGCAGCAGAACAACTGCAGCAGAACAACTGCAGCAGGACAACTGCAGCAGGACGACTGCAGCAGAACAACTGCAGCAGAACAAGTGTAGCAGGACGACTGCAGCAGAACAACTGCAGCAGAACAACTGCAGCAGGACAACTGCAGCAGGACAACTGCAGCAGGACAACTGCAGCAGGACAACTGCAGCAGAACAACTGCAGCAGAACAACTGCAGCAGGACAACTGCAGCAGAACAACTGCAGCAGAACAACTGCAGCAGAACAACTGCAGCAGAACAACTGCAGCAGAACAACTGCAGCAGAACAACTGCAGCAGAACAACTGCAGCAGAACAACTGCAGCAGGACAACTGCAGCAGGACGACTTCAGCAGAACAACTGCAGCAGGACGACTGCAGCAGGATGACTGCAGCAGAACAACTGCAGCAGGACGACTGCAGCAGGATGACTGCAGCAGGATGACTGCAGCAGGACGACTGCAGCAGGACGACTGCAGCAGAACAACTGCAGCAGCACGACTTCAGCAGAACAAGAGTAGCAGGACGACTGCAGCAGAACAACTGCAGCAGGACAACTGCAGCAGAACAACTGCAGCAGCACGACTTCAGCAGAACAAGAGTAGCAGGACGACTGCAGCAGAACAACTGCAGCAGAACAACTGCAGCAGGACGACTGCAGCAGAACAACTGCAGCAGGACAACTGCAGCAGAACAACTGCAGCAGGACAACTGCAGCAGAACAACTGCAGCAGCACGACTTCAGCAGGACGACTGCAGCAGGATGACTGAAGCAGGATGACTGAAGCAGGACGACTGCAGCAGGACGACTGCAGCAGGACGACTGCAGCAGGACGACTGCAGCAGGACGACTGCAGCAGGACGACTGCAGCAGCACGACTGCACCAGGACGACTGCAGCAGAACAACTGCAGCAGGACGACTGCAGCAGAACAACTGCAGCAGGACGACTGAAGCAGGACGACTGCAGCAGGACGACTGCAGCAGGATGACTGAAGCAGGACGACTGCAGCAGGACGACTGCAGCAGGATGACTGAAGCAGAACAACTGCAGCAGGACGACTGCAGCAGAACAACTGCAGCAGGACGACTGAAGCAGGACGACTGCAGCAGGACGACTGCAGCAGGACGACTGCAGCAGGACGACTGCAGCAGGACGACTGCAGCAGGACGACTGCAGCAGCACGACTGCAGCAGGACGACTGCAGCAGAACAACTGCAGCAGGACGACTGCAGCAGAACAACTGCAGCAGAACGACTGCAGCAGGACGACTGCAGCAGGACGACTGCAGCAGCACGACTGCAGCAGGACGACTGCAGCAGAACAACTGCAGCAGGACGACTGCAGCAGGACGACTGCAGCAGGACGACTGCAGCAGGACGACTGCAGCAGGACGACTGCAGCAGGACGACTGCAGCAGGACGACTGCAGCAGGACGACTGCAGCAGGACGACTGCAGCAGGACGACTGCAGCAGCACGACTGCAGCAGGACGACTGCAGCAGGATGACTGCAGCAGGACGACTGCAGCAGGACGACTGCAGCAGGACGACTGCAGCAGGACGACTGCAGCAGGACGACTGCAGCAGGACGACTGCAGCAGGATGACTGCAGCAGAACAACTGCAGCAGGACGACTGCAGCAGGACGACTGCAGCAGGACGACTGCAGCAGGACGACTGCAGCAGGACGACTGCAGCAGCACGACTGCAGCAGGATGACTGCAGCAGAACAACTGCAGCAGGACGACTGCAGCAGGACGACTGCAGCAGCACGACTGCAGCAGGACGACTGCAGCAGGACGACTGCAGCAGGACGACTGCAGCAGGACGACTGCAGCAGCACGACTGCAGCAGGACGACTGCAGCAGGACGACTGCAGCAGGACGACTGCAGCAGCACGACTGCAGCAGGACGACTGCAGCAGAACAACTGCAGCAGGACGACTGCAGCAGGACGACTGCAGCAGGACGACTGCAGCAGCACGACTGCAGCAGGACGACTGCAGCAGAACAACTGCAGCAGGACGACTGCAGCAGGACGACTGCAGCAGGACGACTGCAGCAGCACGACTGCAGCAGGACGACTGCAGCAGAACAACTGCAGCAGGACGACTGAAGCAGGACGACTGCAGCAGGACGACTGCAGCAGGACGACTGCAGCAGGACGACTGCAGCAGGACGACTGCAGCAGAACAACTGCAGCAGGACGACTGCAGCAGAACAACTGCAGCAGAACAACTGCAGCAGGACGACTGCAGCAGAACAACTGCAGCAGGACGACTGAAGCAGGACGACTGCAGCAGGACGACTGCAGCAGGACGACTGCAGCAGGACGACTGCAGCAGGACGACTGCAGCAGAACAACTGCAGCAGGACGACTGCAGCAGAACAACTGCAGCAGGACGACTGAAGCAGGACGACTGCAGCAGAACAACTGCAGCAGGACGACTGAAGCAGGACGACTGCAGCAGGACGACTGCAGCAGGACGACTGCAGCAGGACGACTGCAGCAGGACGACTGCAGCAGAACAACTGCAGCAGGACGACTGCAGCAGAACAACTGCAGCAGAACAACTGCAGCAGGACGACTGCAGCAGAACAACTGCAGCAGGACGACTGCAGCAGGACGACTGCAGCAGGACGACTGCAGCAGGACGACTGCAGCAGAACAACTGCAGCAGGACGACTGCAGCAGAACAACTGCAGCAGAACAGCTGCAGCAGGACGACTGCAGCAGAACAACTGCACCAGGACGACTGCAGCAGGACGACTGCAGCAGAACAACTGCAGCAGAACAACTGCAGCAGGACGACTGCAGCAGGACGACTGCAGCAGAACAACTGCAGCAGGACGACTGCAGCAGAACAACTGCAGCAGAACAACTGCAGCAGGACGACTGCAGCAGGACGACTGCAGCAGGACGACTACAGCAGGACAACTGCAGCAGAACAACTGCAGCAGGACGACTGCAGCAGGACGACTGCAGCAGGACGACTGCAGCAGGACGACTGCAGCAGGACGACTGCAGCAGAACAACTGCAGCAGGGCGACTGCAGCAGGACGACTTCAGCAGGACGACTGCAGCAGGACGACTGCAGCAGAACAACTGCAGCAGGACGACTGCAGCAGAACAACTGCAGCAGGACGACTGCAGCAGGACGACTTCAGCAGAATAGCTTCAGCAGAACAACTGCAGCAGGACGACTTCAGCAGAACAACTTCAGCAGAACAACTGCAGCAGGACGACTTCAGCAGAACAACTTCAGCAGAACAACTTCAGCAGAACAACTTCAGCAGAACAACTGCAGCAGGACGACTGCAGCAGAACAACTGCAGCAGGACGACTGCAGCAGAACAACTGCAGCAGGACGACTGCAGCAGGACGACTTCAGCAGAACAACTTCAGCAGAACAACTGCAGCAGGACGACTTCAGCAGAACAACTGCAGCAGAACAACTTCAGCAGAACAACTGCAGCAGGACGACTGACAACAGCTAGGAAAGAAGTGAATGCCAAAAAGATTAAAATCAGAAAACAGGGGAGAAAAAGACACTGGAGAGGACAGGTCAAAAGGAAAGGAAAGGAGGAAGATGAGGCTAAATTAAGTCACGAGTGTGCTAAAGAGCATAAAAATGCAGACTTCTACAGAGGCAAAGCCAAGACAAAGATTCATGTTAGGAAAGCTGTGTGTGTCTGAGCCGAGTCAACAAGACTGCGTCTGTGAAGGCTGGATGAAGGGGTATAGATAGTTTTAACAGAGGACCAGTTAACGGGATGGTTTTGATCTGCAACATAGCACAAAACAGCACTAAACTGCACTCCGCCTCCTTCGATCAAGCCTTCATGTCTCATTTCCCAGGTGATGCACTCGCATTTATATCAAGTCATTGATGGTGTCACTAAGGTGAGCACATTCTCCTGTGTTCTTTATGTCTGCTAGGAAGAGAGCGGCCAGTTTCACCAAGGCCCTGGAGAGGACAAGAGGTGCACAAACAGGAGTAGACACCTGAAGCATCAGTGACAGGAGAAGGGTATTAATTTAACGAAAAGTAAGTTTGATATTTAGAGGACAGAGGGTGTTGTTAAGTCTTTGAAGGTGGGGAATGTAGGGAAGGAAAGGGGCAGGTGGTCTCACTGGAGAAGTGAGTTTGGGAGAGTAGATAGCGTAGTATGAGAGGGAGGATAAGTTTAGGAAACTGGGAGAATAGCCATGGAGAAAGAGAAGCTACGAAGACCGGAAATTTCAGAATTGGTAAACTGAAGATGAGAGCTGCGTAGTGCACCGAGTAAAAGATAAACAAGAACACTCTTTTTGACGGTGTGAGCATGGTAAGACACGTAGTGAACGTGCATGACACTGTACAGTCTGGCAGTAAAAGGAAATTGATGAAGCTGTCACAGGGCGATGGACACATCAAAGAAAGGAAGAAGAGTTAGATTCCCATTCAGCTTTCAACTTGATAGAAGGAGCAAGATAGTTTCAGGCATCAAGAAAATATTGGAAAAGACTAGAGATATATAAATGGAACCAGAGAGAAGGACGTTACCTCAGTAGTAGGAAGAATAAGAACTTTTAACTACTCCATGTAGAGGTTAGCTAGAACAGGTTATAGAGGAGAACCCACTGCCAGTGATTTGAGAATAAAAGTGACCTTAAAGGAAAAAATGAAGGGAGATGAAACAGTCGTTCACTTTGATAAAATTAAGAGCATCGTCAAGAGGAACATTAATGAAGAGAAATTCTGACGTCAAGACTAAGCATCTTACAGGTCGGACGGGGATGAACATCTTCGAAAAAGTCTTGAGTGACGGAAGTGAGAAGGAGAAAAAAGAACCAATAAAAGAAGTGAGAGCTCTGGCCAGCCAGGAGGCAAGAAGATAAGAGTCGGAACCTGTGAAGGAAATGATGGGACGTAGAGAGATACCAGCTTTGTAGACTCTGAGAAGACAATAGAATTTAGGCAGAGAGGGACAGATAACACGGAAACGTTCAACAAGATCAAAGTCAGGAGGACAGAGATAAGAGAGAGAACGAGCACGTAATTTAAAGTTAAAAGTTCTCTTGATACTTTCAAGAGGGTTGAAAGCGAGAGGAGTGTAGGTGTGTGAGTCAGAGAGCAAGAATTTGACTTTTCGAGATTGTGGACAACCATCGCCCTGCCTTTACCAGAAGGAATAATAACGATACCAGCAGCTGATCGAGGAGAAACAAGGACAAGTTGACAGTGACGAGAAAGGTGGCGATTCTTAGGAAAAAAAAAGGGCCGTCAGGGGCAGGAATGAAAGCAAGATGAATAGCAGACATGTCAGGGGTACCCTGAGAGTGAGGCCGAGGAAAGGAATGAAAGGAGCAAATCAGATCAATGCCAGCACGAGGACCGCGTAAAGTGGCAAAGGAAAAACCAGAAAACCCAGGAAGTTGAGGTTGATGTTGGTAGAGTGTGACAGCAGAAAGATTGGTAACACAGTGAAAGAGAATTTGGACCAGGGGCTGTTAGAGATAAGCTGTTGTAGTTTGTTCTGTCGGGCGGTAAGAGTGTGGGTCAGAATTAAGACGAGTAGTGTGCGGAGCAGTGGTAGTGAGGAGGCTGCACAGATCATGTGGGAGAGAGGAAGACAAGAGAACAAGTCGAGGTTGACGGAGGGGAAAGGCAGCATCATCAACTTGATACTTAGTAGAAAATATAAGTTGAAGAAGCAAGAGGCGAACAATATCGGAAAAGAAAGTGCCCAAGGTAATAAATTTGAGGAAATGGAAGAAGGAAAAAGGCAAGACTCCTTCAAAGAAGACAGTCACGAAAAAAGTGAATTGGTTCTCACGACGTCTGGAAACACTAAGAACAGCTTAAAGAACCAAGGAGCGATTTAATAAGCGAGAAGAACAGAGGAGCTAAACAGACTGAGACGCTTACTTGCGAGGACCAAAGAATAATAAAAAAATAATTGACGGTATCGTGGGTGGAACATCATAACGATGTTTGGGTCCATCCTGGACCATTATCAAGTCACAACTGAGGGAAGGACAGTGGAGAAGGCCTGAAGACAATACTGAAGGGGCCGGGGGGGTTAAGAAAGTGGTAATAGTAGTAGTAGTAGTAGAAGTAGTAGTGAGGGTGGTAGTAGCAATAGTAGTAGTAGTACTAATAGTAGTAGTAGTAGTAGTAATAATAATAATAGTAGTTGTAGTAATAGTAGTAGTAGTAGTAACAGTACTAGTAACAGTAATAGTAGTAGTAGTACTGATGGTGGTGTTGGACGTAGAAGTAGTAGTAGCAGGGATATCAAGAGCGGTAGTAATAGTAACGAGGTAGCAGCAGTACTAGTAGTAGTGGTAGAATAGTATAGAGTGTAGTAGTAGTAGTAGTGAAAGGACATGAAGTACCAGTGTTAAGGTAAGAACAGTTGATACTAGAGCAAGTGGTTGTACCAGCTATACCTTGTGTCGTCGCTCTTTTCTCAACAACCAGGTCGAGTCCACTGCCAAAGCATTTTCTCCTGTGGTATTCAGTTTAAAGAGTGGCTGGTATTACAAGAGAGCTTCAAGAGTACCTGGTATTACCAGAGAGCTTCAAGAGTACTTGGTATCACTAGAGAGCTTCAAGAGTACCTGGTATCACTAGAGAGCTTCAAGAGTACCTGGTATCACTAGAGAGCTTCAAGAGTACCTGGTATCACCAGAGAGCTTCAAGAGTACCTGGTATCACCAGAGAGCTTCATGAGTGGAGAGGCGGGGGGTCACTCTCTACCCTAGCTTGACAAATTATGTAATAAATTATATTTCAATGTAATTTGGGAGGAACACTGAGTCTAAAATAACCTTAACCTTCTCTCTCTCTCTCTCTCTCTCTCTCTCTCTCTCTCTCTCTCTCTCCCTCTCTCTCTCTCTCTCTCTCTCTCTCTCTCTCTCAAGCCAGGGGTTATATACTAGCCTCCTCGTCAGGGCCTCCAGCAGGAGAGCATTAAGAACAGTCTTACCCTCCTTCACTGCCTCTCACCATTAGGGACACACATCGTCTTTCATCTGGCATTTAGGGAATTCCGTGAGCCTTCAAGAACCTGGGAATATTAAAGAGTATCGTTCCAGATTCCCCCAGCACGCACACACACAGGGGGTAATATCTGGGGATTCCTGAAAAGGTCTGCATTAGTCTCCGAGGAGAAGCTAGAGTGCGTGGAGGTGGTGTGAATCTGTCGCCTCGACGACAAGCCCGAGGAGACGACAGGTATTTTGGAACACCGGGTGAGAATAGCAGGATTTTAACCTTTGTGAGGGATTTATACTGGTCCTGTGTGTTAGTGTGGAGGCGCCAGGAACACGCCACTATAGTTGCTCTGACCTCCTGCTCCACCTCCTCCCGTGGTTATTTGCATATATATATATATATATATTTATATATATATATATATATATATATATATATATATATATATATATATATATATATATATATATATATATATATATAAATATATATATATATATATATATATATATATATATATATATATATATATATATATATATATATATATATATATATATATATATATATATATATATATACATACATAAATATTTATTTACACACACTGATATCTTACACTGTGTAATTACTGAACAGAGTGAATAAGTAATCTTCATTAGCAATAATTACATTATAAGAGAGAATTACATTCCATGGGATAATGATAGATATAAATGAGTTAATATAATGACTGCTCTTATTACTGCTAACACTGAAGCATATTTGTGGGTTGTTACTGTCATGCAACCCAGGGTGATGTAGTGGGCAGGGTGATGTAGTGGGCAGGGTGATGTAGTGGGCAGGGTGATGTAGTGGGCAGGGTGATGTAGTGGGCAGGGTGATGTAGTGGGCAGGGTGATGTAGTGAGCAGGGTGATGTAGTGGGCAAGGTGATGTAGTGGGGAGGGTGATGTAGTGGGCAGGGTGATGTAGTGGGCAGGGTGATGTAGTGGGCAGGGTGATGTAGTGGGCAGGGTGATGTAGTGGGCAGGGTGATGTAGTGGGCAGGGTGATGTAGTGGGCAGGGTGATGTAGTGGGCAGGGTAATGTAGTGGGGAGGGTGATGTAGTGGGCAGGGTGATGTAGTGGGCAAGGTGATGTAGTGGGGAGGGTGATGTAGTGGGCAGGGTGATGTAGTGGGCAGGGTGATGTAGTGGGCAGGGTGATGTAGTGGGGAGGGTGATGTAGTGGGCAGGGTGATGTAGTGGGGAGGGTGATGTAGTGGGCAGGGTGATGTAGTGGGCAGGGTGATGTAGTGGGCAGGGTGATGTAGTGGGCAGGGTGATGTAGTGGGCAGGGTGATGTAGTGGGCAGGGTGATGTAGTGGGCAGGGTGATGTAGTGGGCAGGGTGATGTAGTGGGCAAGGTGATGTAGTGGGCAGGGTGATGTAGTGGGGAGGGTGATGTAGTGGAGAGGGTGATGTAGTGGGCAGGGTGATGTAGTGGGCAGGGTGATGTAGTGGGCAGGGTGATGTAGTGGGGAGGGTGATGTAGTGGGCAGGGTGATGTAGTGGGCAGGGTGATGTAGTGGGCAGGGTGATGTAGTGGGCAGGGTGATGTAGTGGGCAGGGTGATGTAGTGGGCAGGGTGATGTAGTGGGCAGGGTGATGTAGTGGGGAGGGTGATGTAGTGGGCAGGGTGATGTAGTGGGCAGGGTGATATAGTGGGCAGTGTGATGTAGTGGGCAGGGTGATGTAGTGGGGAGGGTGATGTAGTGGGCAGGGTGATGTAGTGGGCAGGGTGATGTAGTGGGCAGGGTGATGTAGTGGGGAGGGTGATGTAGTGGAGAGGGTGATGTAGTGGGGAGGGTGATGTAGTGGGGAGGGTGATGTAGTGGGGAGAGTGATGTAGAGGGGAGGCTGATGTAGTGGGGAGGGTGATGTAGTGGGGAGAGTGATGTAGAGGGGAGGCTGATGTAGTGGGGAGGGTGATGTAGTGGGGAGGGTGATGTAGTGGGAAGGGTGATGTAATGGACAGGGTGATGCAAAGGGCAGGGTGATGTAGTGGGCAGGGTGATGTATTGGGCAGTGTGATGTAGTGGGCAGGGTGATGTAGTGGGGAGGATGATGTAGTGGGAAGGGTAATGTAGTGGGGAGGGTGATGTAATGGGGAGGGTGATGTAGTGAGGAGGATGGTGTAGTGGGGAGGGTGATGTAGTGGGGAGGGTGATGTAGTGGGGAGGGTGATGTAGTGGGGAGGGTGATGTAGTGGGGAGGATGGTGTAGTGGGGAGGGTGGTGTTGTGGGGAGGGTGGTGTTGTGGGGAGGATGGTGTAGTGGGGAGGGTGATGTAGTGGGGAGGGTGATGTAGTGGGGAGGGTGATGTAGTGGGGAGGGTGATGTAGTGGGGAGGGTGATGTAGTGGGGAGGATGGTGTAGTGGGGAGGGTGATGTAGTGGGGAGGGTGATGTAGTGGGGAGGGTGGTGTAGTGGGGAGGGTGATGTACTGGGGAGGGTGATGTAGTGTGGAGGATGGTGTAGTGGGGAGGGTGTGTAGTGTGGGAGGGTGATGTTGTGGGAGGGTGGTGTAATGGGGAGGGTGATGTAGTGGGGAGGGTGATGTTGTGGGGAGGATGATGTATGTGGGGAGGGTGATGTAGTGGGGAGGGTGATGTAGTGGGGAGGGTGATGTAGTGGGGAGGGTGATGTAGTGGGAAGGGTTGTGTTGTGGGGAGGGTGATGTAGTGGGGAGGGTGATGTAGTGAGGAGGGTGATGAAGTGGGGAGGGTGATGTAGTGGGAAGGGTTGTGTTGTGGGGAGGGTTGTGTTGTGGGGAGGGTTGTGTTGTGGGGAGGGTTGTGTTGTGGGGAGGGTTGTGTTGTGGGGAGGGTTGTGTTGTGGGGAGGGTTGTGTTATTGGGAGGGTTGTGTGGTGGGAAGGGTTGATGTAGTGGGAAGGGTAATGTAGTGGGGAGGGTGATGTAGTGGGGAGGGTGATGTAGTGGGGAGGGTTGTGTTGTGGATAGCGTGATGTAGTGGGGAGGGTTGTGTTGTGGGAAGGGTTGTGTTGTGGGGAGGGTGATGTAGTGGGGAGGGTAATGTAGTGGGGAGGGTGATGTAGTGGGGAGGGTGATGTAGTGGGGAGGGTTGTGTTGTGGGGAGGGTGATGTGGGGAGGGTGTGGGAGGGTTGTGTGGTGGGGAGGGTTGTGTTGTTGGGGGAGGGTTGTGTTGTGGGGAGGGTGATGTAGTGGGGAGGGTAATGTAGTGGGGAGGGTGATGTAGTGGGAAGGGTTGTGTTGTGGATAGCGTGATGTAGTGGGGAGGGTTGTGTTGTGGGAAGGGTTGTGTTGTGGGGAGGGTTGTGTTGTGGGGAATGTTGTGTTGTGGGGAGGGAGGTGTTATTGGGAGGGTTGTGTTGTGGGGAGGGTGGTGTTGTGGGGAGGGTGGTGTTGTTGGGAGGGTGGTGTTGTGGGGAGGGTGGTGTTGTGGGGAGGGTGGTGTTGTGGGGAGGGTGGTGTTGTGGGGAGGGTGGTGTTGTGGGGAGGGTGGTGTTGTGGGGAGGGTGGTGTTGTGGGGAGGGTGGTGTTGTGGGGAGGGTGGTGTTGTGGGGAGGGTGGTGTTGTGGGGAGGGTGGTGTTGTGGGGAGGGTGGTGTTGTGGGGAGGGTGGTGTTGTGGGGAGGGTGATGTTGTGGGGAGGGTGGTGTTGTGGGGAGGGTGGTGTTGTGGGGAGGGTGGTGTTGTGGGGAGGGTGGTGTTGTGGGGAGGGTGGTGTTGTGGGGAGGGTGGTGTTGTGGGGAGGGTGGTGTTGTGGGGAGGGTGGTGTTGTGGGGAGGGTGATGTTGTGGGGAGGGTGGTGTTGTGGGGAGGGTGGTGTTGTTGGGAGGGTGGTGTTGTGGGGAGGGTGGTGTTGTGGGGAGGGTGATGTTGTGGGGAGGGTTGTGTTGTGGGGAGGGTTGTGTTGTGGGGAGGGTTGTGTTGTGGGGAGGGTTGTGTTGTGGGGAGGGTTGTGTTGTGGGGAGGGTTGTGTTGTGGGGAGGGTTGTGTTGTGGGGAGGGTGATGTGTAGTGGGGAGGGTTGTGTGTTGTGGGGTTGTGTTCTGGGGCGGGTGGTGGTGGGGGGAGGGTTGTGTTGTGGGGAGGGTTGTGTTGTGGGGAGGGTTGTGTTGTGGGGAGGGTTGTGTTGTGGGGAGGGTGGTGTTGTGGGGAGGGTTGTGTTGTGGGGAGGGTGATGTAGTGGGGAGGGTGATGTAGTGGGGAGGGTGATGTAGTGGGAAGGGTTGTGTTGTGGGGAGGATTGTGTTGTGGGAAGGGTTGTGTAGTGGGGAGGGTGATGAAGTGGGGAGGGTTGTGTTGTGGGGAGGGTTGTGTTGTGGGGAGGGTGGTGTTGTGGGGAGGGTTGTGTTGTGGGGAGGGTGGTGTGTGGAGAGGGTTGTGTTGTGGGGAGGGTGGTGTTGTGGGGAGGGTGGTGTTGTGGGGAGGGTGGTGTTGTGGGGAGGGTGGTGTTGTGGGGAGGGTGGTGTTGTGGGGAGGGTGGTGTTGTGGGGAGGGTGGTGTTGTGGGGAGGGTGGTGTTGTGGGGAGGGTTGTGTTGTGGGGAGGGTGGTGTTGTGGGGAGGGTTGTGTTGTGGGGAGGGTTGTGTTGTGGGGAGTGTTGTGTTGAGGGGAGGGTGATGTAGTGGGGAGGGTGATGTAGTGGGAAGGGTTGTGTTGTGGGAAATGTTGTGTTGTGGGGAGGGTTGTGTTGTGGGGAGGGTTGTGTTGTGGGGAGGGTTGTGTTGTGGGGAGGGTGATGTAGTGGGGAGGGTGATGTATTGGGAAGGGTTGTGTTGTGGGGAATGTTGTGTTGTGGGGAGGGTTGTGTTGTGGGGAGGGTTGTGTTGTGGGGAGGGTGATGTAGTGGGGAGGGTTGTGCTCTGGGGAGGGTTGTGTTGTGGGGAGGGTGATGTAGTGGGGAGGGTTGTGTTGTGGGGAATGTTGTGTTGTGGGGAGGGTTGTGTTGTGGGGAGGGTTGTGTTGTGGGGAGGGTTTTGTGGGGAGGGTTGTGTTGTGGGGAATGTTGTGTTGTGGGGAGGGTTGTGTTGTGGGGAGGGTTGTGTTGTGGGGAGGGTTTTGTTGTGGGGAGGGTTGTGTTGTGGGGAGGGTTGTGTTGTGGGGAGGGTTGTGTTGTGGGGAGGGTGGTGTTGTGGGGAGGGTTGTGTTGTGGGGAGGGTTGTGTTGGGGGAGGGTGGTGTTGTGGGGAATGTTGTGTTGTGGGGAGGGTTGTGTTGTGGGGAGGGTTGTGTTGTGGGGAGGGTTGTGTTGTGGGGAATGTTGTGTTGTGGGGAGGGTTGTGTTGTGGGGAGGGTTGTGTTGTGGGGAGGGTTGTGTTGGGGGGAGGGTGGTGTTGTGGGGAATGTTGTGTTGTGGGGAGGGTTGTGTTGTGGGGAGGGTTGTGTTGTGGGGAGGGTTTTGTGGGGAGGGTTGTGTTGTGGGGAGGTGTTGTGGGGAGGGTTGTGTTGTGGGGAGGGTTGTGTTGTGGGAAGGTGGGGAGGGTTGTGTTTGTGTTGTGGGGAATGTTGTGTTGTGGGGAATGTTGTGTTGTGGGGAATGTTGTGTTGTGGGGAGGGTTTTGTTGTGGGGAGGGTTGTGTTGTGGGGAGGGTTGTGTTGTGGGGAGGGTTGTGTTGTGGGGAGGGTTGTGTTGTGGGAAGGGTTGTGTTGTGGGGAGGGTTGTGTTGTGGGGAGGGTTGTGTTGTGGGGAGGGTTGTGTTGTGGGAAGGGTTGTGTTGTGGGGAGGATTTTGTTGAGGGGAGGGTTGTGTTGTGGGGAGGGTTGTGTTGTGGGGAGGGTTGTGTTGTGGGGAGGGTTGTGTTGTGGGAAGGGTTGTGTTGTGGGGAGGGTTGTGTTGTGGGGAGGGTTGTGTTGTGGGGAGGGTTGTGTTGTGGGGAGGGTTGTGTTGTGGGGAGGGTTGTGTTGTGGGGAGGGTGGTGTTGTGGGGAGGGTTGTGTTGTGGGGAGGGTGTTGTGGGGAGGGTGGTGTTGTGGGGAGGGTGGTGTTGTGGGGAGGGTTGTGTTGTATGGAGGGTGGTGTTGTGGGGAGGGTGGTGTTGTGGGGAGGGTGGTGTTGTGGGGGGTGTGGTGTTGTGGGGAGGGTGGTGTTGTGGGGAGGGTGGTGTTGTGGGGAGGGTTGTGTTGTGGGGAGGGTGGTGTTGTGTTGTGGGGAGGGTGGTGTTGTGGGGAGGGTGGTGTTGTGGGGAGGGTGTGTTGGGGGAGGGTGGTGTTGTGGGGAGGGTGTTGTTGTGGGGAGGGTGGTTGTGGTTGGTGTTGTGGGGAGGGTGGTGTTGTGGGGAGGGTGGTGTTGTTGGGAGGGTGGTGTTGTGGGGAGAGTGGTGTTGTGGGGATTGTGGTGTTGTGGGGATTGTGGTGTTGTGGGGAGGGTGGTGTTGTGGGGTGGTGTTGTGGGGAGGGTGGTGTTGTGGGGAGGGTGGGGGTGTGGGGAGGGTGGTGTTGTGGGGAGGGTGGTGTTGTGTTGTTGGGGGAGGGTGGTGTTGAGTGGAGGGTGGTGTTGTGGGGAGGGTGGTGTTGTGGGGAGGGTGGTGTTGTGGGGAGGGTGGTGTTGTGGGGAGGGTGGTGTTGTGGGGAGGGTGGTGTTGTGGGGAGGGTGGTGTTGTGGGGAGGGTGGTGTTGTGGGGAGGGTGGTGTTGTGGGGAGGGTGGTTGTGGGGAGGGTGTGGGGAGGGTGTGTGTGGGGAGGGTGGTGTTGTGTTGTGGGGAGGGTGTTGTGTTGTTGTGGGGAGGGTGGGGTATGGGGAGGGTTGGGAGGATGGTGTTGTGGGGAGGGTGGTGTTGTGGGGGGAGGGTGGTGTTGTGGGGAGGGTGGTTGTGGTGTTGTGGGGGGTGGTGTGGGGAGGGTGTGGGGTGGGGGGTGTTGTGGGGTGGGTGGTGTTGTGGGGAGGGTGGTGTTGTGGGGAGGGTGGTGTTGTGTGGGGAATGTTGGATGGTGGTGTTGTGGGGAGAGTGGTGTTGTGGGGAGGGTGGTGTTGTGGGGAGGGTGGTGTTGTGGGGAGGGTTGTGTTGGGGGGAGGGTGAGGGTGGTGTTGTGGGGAGGGTGGTGTTGTGGGGAGGTGTTGTGGGGAGGGTTGTGTTGTGTGGGGAGGGTTGTGTTGTGGGGAGGGTGTTGTGTTGTGTGTTGGGAGGGTTGTGTTGTGGGGAGGGTTGTGTTGTGGGGAGGGTTGTGTTGTGTTTGGTGAGGGTTGTGTTGTGTGGAGGGTTGTGTTGTGGGGAGGGTTGTGTTGTGGGGGGAGGGTTGTGTTGTGGGGGGGAGGGTTGTGTTGTGGGAAGGGTTGTGTTGTGGGGGGTGGGTTGTGTTGTGGGGAGGGTTGTGTTGTGGGGAGGGTTGTGTTGTGGGGAGGGTGGTGTTGTGGGGAGGGTGGTGTTGTGGGGAGGGTGGTGTTGTGGGGAGGGTGGTGTTGTGGGGAGGGTGGTGTTGTGGGGAGGGTGGTGTTGTGGGGAGGGTGGTGTTGTGGGGAGGGTGGTGTTGTGGGGAGGGTGGTGTTGTGGGGAGGGTGGTGTTGTGGGGAGGGTGGTGTTGTGGGGAGGGTGGTGTTGTGGGGAGGGTGGTGTTGTGGGGAGGGTGGTGTTGTGGGGAGGGTGGTGTTGTGGGGAGGGTGGTGTTGTGGGGAGGGTGGTGTTGTGGGGAGGGTGGTGTTGTGGGGAGGGTGGTGTTGTGGGGAGGGTGGTGTTGTGGGGAGGGTGGTGTTGTGGGGAGGGTGGTGTTGTGGGGAGGGTGGTGTTGTGGGGAGGGTGGTGTTGTGGGGAGGGTGGTGTTGTGGGGAGGGTGGTGTTGTGGGGAGGGTGGTGTTGTGGGGAGGGTGGTGTTGTGGGGAGGGTGGTGTTGTGGGGAGTGTGGTGTTGTGGGGAGGGTGGTGTTGTGGGGGGAGGGTGGTGTTGTGGGGTGGGTGGTGTTGTGGGGAGGGTGGTGTTGTGGGGAGGGTTGTGTTGTGGGGAGGGTGGTGTTGTGGGGAGGGTGGTGTTGTGGGGAGGGTGGTGTTGTGGGGAGGGTGGTGTTGTGGGGAGGGTGGTGTTGTGGGGAGGGTGGTGTTGTGGGGGAGGGTTGTGTTGTGTTGTTGGGAGGGTGTTGTGTTGTGGGGGGAGGGTTGTGTTGTGGGGAGGGTGGTGTTGTGGGGAGGGTTGTGTTGTGGGGAGGGTGGTGTTGTGGGGAGGGTGGTGTTGTGGGGAGGGTGGTGTTGTGGGGAGGGTGGTGTTGTGGGGAGGGTGGTGTTGTGGGGAGGGTGGTGTTGTGGGGAGGGTTGTGTTGTGGGGAGGGTGGTGTTGTGGGGAGGGTGGTGTTGTGGGGAGGGTTGTGTTGTGGGGAGGGTGGTGTTGTGGGGAGGGTGTGTGTTGTGGGGAGGGTGTGTTGTGGGGAGGGTGATGTTGTGGGGAGGGTTGTGTTGTGGGGAGGGTTGTGTTGTGGGGAGGGTGGTGTTGTGGGGAGGGTGGTGTTGTGGGGAGGGTTGTGTTGTGGGGAGGGTTGTGTTGTGGGGAGGGTTGTGTTGTGGGGAGGGTTGTGTTGTGGGGAGGGTTGTGTTGTGGGGAGGGTTGTGTGGTGGGGAGGGTTGTGTTTGTGGGGAGGGTGATGTTGTGGGGAGGGTGTTGTGTTGTGGGGAGGGTGGTGTTGTGGGGAGGGTGGTGTGTGGGGAGGGTTGTGTTGTGGGGAGGGTGTGTGTTGTGGGGAGGGTGGTGTTGTGGGGAGGGTTGTGTTGTGGGGAGGGTTGTGTTGTGGGGAGGGTTGTGTTGTGGGGAGGGTGGTGTTGTGGGGAGGGTTGTGTTGTGGGGAGGGTTGTGTTGTGGGGAGGGTTGTGTTGTGGGGAGGGTTGTGTTGTGGGGAGGGTGGTGTTGTGGGGAGGGTTGTGTTGTGGGGAGGGTGGTGTTGTGGGGAGGGTGGTGTTGTGGGGAGGGTTGTGTTGTGGGCAGGGTGTGTGTGTTGTGGGGAGGGAGGTGTTGTGGGGAGGGTGGTGTTGTTGGGAGGGTTGTGTTGTTGGGAGGGTGGTGTTGTGGGGAGTGGTTGTTGTGGGGAGGGTGGTGTTGTGGGGAGGGTGGTGTTGTGGGGAGGGTGGTGTTGTGTGGTGTTGTGGGGAGGGTGTGTTGTGGGGAGGGTTGTGTTGTGGGGAGGGTGGTGTTGTGGGGAGGGTGGTGTTGTGGGGAGGGTGGTGTTGTGGGGAGGGTGGTGTTGTGGGGAGGGTGGTGTTGTGGGGAGGGTGGTGTTGTGGGGAGGGTGGTGTTGTGGGGAGGGTGATGTTGTGGGGAGGGTGGTCTTGTGGGGAGGGTGGTGTTGTGGGGAGAGTGGTGTTGTGGGGAGGGTGGTGTTGTGGGGAGGGTGGTGTTGTGGGGAGGGTGGTGTTGTGGGGAGGGTGGTGTTGTGGGGAGGGTGGTGTTGTGGGGAGGGTGGTGTTGTGGGGAGGGTGATGTTGTGGGGAGGGTGTGTTGTGGGGAGGGTTGTGTGGTGGGGAGGGTGGTGTTGTGGGGAGGGTGGTGTTGTGGGGAGGGTGGTGTTGTGGGGAGGGTGATGTTGTGGGGAGGGTGATGTTGTGGGGAGGGTTGTGTTGTGGGGAGGGTGGTGTTGTGGGGAGGGTGGTGTTGTGGGGAGGGTGGTGTTGTGGGGAGGGTGGTGTTGTGGGGAGGGTGGTGTTGTGGGGAGGGTGGTGTTGTGGGGAGGGTGGTGTTGTGGGGAGGGTGGTGTTGTGGGGAGGGTGGTGTTGTGGGGAGGGTGGTGTTGTGGGGAGGGTGGTGTTGTGGGGAGGGTGGTGTTGTGGGGAGGGTGGTGTTGTGGGGAGGGTGGTGTTGTGGGGAGGGCGGTGTTGTGGGGAGGGTGATGTTGTGGGGAGGGTGATGTTGTGGGGAGGGTAACAGGGAAGTTAATGGTCTCTGACCAGACTTGTTAATGCGACACAGTAAAGAAACACAGTAAGTCAGTAAGATTTACCTCTTATCTTACATCTTCACGAGCCACAGTAAACGTTCTGCACTCTGGCAGGATTACTGCCAGAGTGCCAAACGTTTAATCTGAAGATCGTAGAAGCATGGAAAGTGAGGTTAGATATGAACACGACGTATAAAATCCTTCAAGGGATCAAGAGACAGCAGACAAAGACAGGTTGCATGAGAGGACTCTAGCTGTAAGGTGACACAGCTGGAATTTACAGTCACGGACGAGTCACAGAAAGGACGGGAGTGGGGTGTACGTGAGAGAGATGGTGAAGGCTCCACCGTCCACAACTTTAAGAGTAGTAAGATAGTGCCAGGAGCCACGAGTCTGGAAGATCCTGGTGGTGCCAGGAGCCACGAGTCTGGAAGATCTTGGTAGTGCCAGGAGCCACGAGTCTGGAAGATCTTGGTAGTGCAAGGAGGCACGAGTCTGGAAGATCTTGGTAGTGCCAGGAGCCACGAGTCTGGAAGATCATGGTAGTGCAAGGAGCCACGAGTCTGGAAGATCCTGGTAGTGAAAGGAGCCACGAGTCTGGAAGATCTTGGTAGTGCCAGGAGCCACGAGTCTGGAAGATCTTGGTAGTGCCAAGGAGCCAAGAGTCTGGAAGATCATGGTAGTGCAAAGAGCCACGAGTCTGGAAGATCCTGGTAGTGCAAGGAGCCACGAGTCTGGAAGATCTTGGTAGTGCCAGGAGCCACGAGTCTGGAAGATCTTGGTAGTGCCAGGAGCCACGAGTCTGGAAGATCTTGGTAGTGCCAAGGAGCCAAGAGTCTGGAAGATCATGATAGTGCAAGGAGCCACGAGTCTGGAAGATCCTGGTAGTGCAAGGAGCCACGAGTCTGGAAGATTTTGGTAGTGCCAGGAGCCAAGAGTCTGGAAGATCTTGGTAGTGCCAGGAGCCACGAGTCTGGAAGATCTTGGTAGTGCCAAGAGCCACGAGTCTGGAAGATCCTGGGCAGTAACAAACCAAGACATGGGGCGAGGAGCAATGACTCGACCCCCCGCAACACACCAATACGACCTGATGAGTACAATCCAGTGAAATACACACACACATCGAGGCTAGAGGCTATGAATCGACCATTGCAACCACAATTAGGTAAGTACACACAAGGTGTGAGGGGTGAGGGAGGGTAGTACTGTTGGTAACACTTGGGGGAGGGGTCTGAGCATTTGGGAACACTCTCTACATCTCTCTCTCTCTCTCCATCTCTCTCTCTCTCTCTCTCTCTCTCTCCATCTCTCTCTCTCCATCTCTCTCTCTCTCCATCTCTCTCTCTCTCCATCTCTCTCTCTCTCTCCATCTCTCTCTCTCTCTCCATCTCTCTCTCTCTCCATCTCTCTCTCTCAATCAGTCATCCGCTGGCATTTAAGATCTCAATTAATCAATACAACGCTACTAAGTGGTACAACCTCTGTATTTCCTTGATCATCACACTGGCTGTGGAACAAATGGAACAAGGTGGGTCATGAGGGATGAACTAGGAATCCCTTTACTGCAGGTGCCACAAGGCCCACCCTCCTACCCTGAAGCTATGGCACTCTCACCCTTAAACCCTATTCTAGCCGCCACCTCCTCATATCTTCCAGCTAAATATGTGAAAAATGTAAATATGGAGACTTGTGTCCTCTGTTATCTTAGATTGTGTTGATATCTAACACTGTGTTGATATCTAACACTGTGTTGATATCTAACACTGTGTTGATATCTAACACTGTGTTGATATCTAACACTGTGTTGATATCTAACACTGTGTTGATATCTAACACTGTGTTGATATCTAACACTGTGTTGATATCTAACACTGTGTTGATATCTAACACTGTGTGTTGATATCTAACACTGTGTTGATATCTAACACTGTGTTGATATCTAACACTGTGTGTTGATATCTAACACTGTGTTGATATCTAACACTGTGTTGATATCTAACACTGTGTTGATATCTAACACTGTGTTGATATCTAACACTGTGTTGATATCTAACACTGTGTTGATATCTAACACTGTGTTGATATCTAACACTGTGTTGACATCTAACACTGTGTGCTGATATCTAACACTGTGTTGATATCTAACACTGTGTTGATATCTAACACTGTGTGTTGATATCTAACACTGTGTTGATATCTAACACTGTGTTGATATCTAACACTGTGTTGATATCTAACACTGTGTTGATATCTAACAATGTGTTGATATCTAACACTGTGTGTTGATATCTAACACTGTGTTCATATCTAACACTGTGTTGATATCTAACACTGTGTGTTGACATCTAACACTGTGTGCTGATATCTAACACTGTGTGTTGATATCTAACACTGTGTGTTGATATCTAACACTGTGTGTTGATATCTAACACTGTGTGCTGATATCTAACACTGTGTGTTGATATCTAACACTGTGTGTTGATATCTAACAATGTGTGTTGATATCTAACACTGTGTTGATATCTAACACTGTGTGTTGATATCTAACACTGTGTGCTGATATCTAACACTGTGTGCTGATATCTAACACTGTGTGTTGATATCTAACATTGTGTGTTGATATCTAACACTGTGTGTTGATATCTAACACTGTGTGTTGATATCTAACACTGTGTGCTGATATCTAACACTGTGTGTTGATATCTAACACTGTGTGTTGATATCTAACACTGTGTGCTGATATCTAACACTGTGTGTTGATATCTAACACTGTGTGTTGATATCTAACACTGTGTTGATATCTAACACTGTGTGTTGATATCTAACACTGTGTGCTGATATCTAACACTGTGTGTTGATATCTAACACTGTGTGTTGATATCTAACACTGTGTGTTGATATCTAACACTGTGTGTTGATATCTAACACTGTGTGCTGATATCTAACACTGTGTGTTGATATCTAACACTGTGTGTTGATATCTAACACTGTGTGCTGATATCTAACACTGTGTGTTGATATCTAACACTGTGTGCTGATATCTAACACTGTGTGTTGATATCTAACACTGTGTTGATATCTAACACTGTGTTGATATCTAACACTGTGTGTTGATATCTAACACTGTGTGCTGATATCTAACACTGTGTGTTGATATCTAACACTGTGTGTTGATATCTAACACTGTGTTGATATCTAACACTGTGTGTTGATATCTAACACTGTGTGTTGATATCTAACACTGTGTGTTGATATCTAACACTGTGTGTTGATATCTAACACTGTGTGTTGATATCTAACACTGTGTGCTGATATCTAACACTGTGTGTTGATTTCTAACACTGTGTGTTGATATCTAACACTGTGTGTTGATATCTAACACTGTGTGTTGATTTCTAACACTGTGTGTTGATATCTAACACTGTGTGCTGATATCTAACACTGTGTGTTGATATCTAACACTGTGTGTTGATATCTAACACTGTGTGTTGATATCTAACACTGTGTGTTGATATCTAACACTGTGTGTTGATATCTAACACTGTGTGTTGATATCTGTGTTGATATCTAACCCTTTGTGTTTACCTGGAGTATACCTGGAGAGGGTTTCGGAGATCAACACCCCCATGGTTCGGTCTGAGACCAGGCCTTGTAGTGGATCAGGGTCCGATCAACCAGGTTGTTACTGCTGGCCGCACGTAAGCCGATGTACGAACCACAGCTTGGCTGATCAGGTACTGACTTTAGGTGTCTGTCCAGTGCCTTCTTGAAGACAGCGAGGGGTCTGTTGATAATCCCTCTTATGTATGCTGGGAGGCAGTTGAACAGTCTTGGGCCCCTTGACACTTACTGTGTTGTCTTTTAGTGTACTCGTGGCGCCCCTGCTTTTCACTGGGGGAATGCTGCATATATATATATATATATATATATATATATATATATATATATATATATATATATATATATATATATATATATATATATATATATATATTATATATATACAATACTGTGATTATACTTATCACAAGTGAAAACATTTCCTTTCCTTCAACACAGTAAACCATTGAAAAAAATGATACTGGTGTAAACACCAGATTGCTGGTAACAGGGCTCATACGGACAAGTCGTCGTAGTCCTAAAGTCCAACAACAACACTTGACTGCTGGGAACAGGACTCATTCGGTAACAAGCCGTCGTAGCCCTAAAGTCCAACAACACCAGACTGTTGAGAACAAGGCTCATACGGCACAAGTCATCGCATCCCTAAAGTCCAACAACACCAGACTAAGAATAGGGTTTATACGGTAAAAACCCGCCGTAGCCCTAAAGTCCAACAACAATAACACCAGACTGCTGGGAACATAGCTCATACGGCACAAGCCGTCGTAACCCTAAAGTCCAACAACAACACCTTAACGAAGTTCAGAACCTCGTTAAAATATATGTACACGAGTTCTCCCTTTAATTCGAAAGGTATCATCCTGCAGTGACTACGGCAAATCAAAACACTTCAAGGGCGCTACTGGCTTAGCATTTATATTATATACATTCATGAGTTAATGAAAAACGGCGGGGTTCATACAGGATGGGTCGGAAGGAGCGTCATAGTAGGAAAGCCTTTAATCCAGAGTAATGAAGGCTTCACTGCTTGAGGTATACACACCTGGCAGCCTCGTAAAAGTAATCCTCCTCTTCCCTCCCCTTACTAACCAGCCACTTGTGCCTTACCTGTGCTTTACCTGTGTGTTACCTGGAGGGGTACCGTATGCCAACTCTTCTACCTGCTGATATAATCTGCCACCTGCTGGGACCTGCCACTTGCTGGCAGGCGTATTTGATTACATTATTTGTTTATTCTAGCACACCCTTAGCTCTCCCGGGGCCGAATCTGCCTATTCTATAAACCATTAATAAATCTGGGGTCGTCTATGTTAATTCTAGTTCAAGCTTAACTGTTTTGAGGACTAGTTTGAAGGCCTTTTGTGTATCCAATTGCTCTTGCACTACCGTCCACAGGATGGACATAGTCTTGCACTACCGTCCACAGGATGGACATAGTCTTGCACTACCGTCCACAGGATGGACATGGTCTTGCACTACCGTCCACAGGATGGACATGGTCTTGCACTGCCGCCCACAGGATGGACATGGTCTTGCACTACCGTCTACAGGATGGACATGGTCTTGCACTACCGCCCACAGGATGGACATGGTCTTGCACTACCGTCTACAGGACGGACATGGTCTTGCATTACCGTCTACAGGATGGACATGGTCTTGCACTACCGTCTACAGGATGGACATGGTCTTGCACTACCGCCCACAGGATGGACATGGTCTTGCACTACCGTCTACAGGATGGACATGGTCTTGCACTACCGTCCACAGGATGGACATGGTCTTGCACTACCGTCTACAGGATGGACATGGTCTTGCACTACCGTCCACAGGATGGACATGGTCTTGCACTACCGTCTACAGGATGGACATGGTCTTGCACTACCGCCCACAGGATGGACATGGTCTTGCACTACCGTCTACAGGACGGACATGGTCTTGCATTACCGTCTACAGGATGGACATGGTCTTGCACTACCGTCTACAGGATGGACATGGTCTTGCACTACCGCCCACAGGATGGACATGGTCTTGCATTACCGTCTACAGGATGGACATGGTCTTGCACTACCGTCTACAGGATGGACATGGTCTTGCACTACCGCCCACAGGATGGACATGGTCTTGCACTACCGTCTACAGGATGGACATGGTCTTGCACTACCGTCCACAGGATGGACATGGTCTTGCACTACCGTCTACAGGATGGACATGGTCTTGCACTACCGTCCACAGGATGGACATGGTCTTGCACTACCGTCTACAGGATGGACATGGTCTTGCACTACCGTCCACAGGATGGACATGGTCTTGCACTACCGTCCACAGGATGGACATGGTCTTGCACTACCGTCTACAGGATGGACATGGTCTTGCACTACCGTCTACAGGATGGACATGGTCTTGCACTACCGTCTACAGTATGGACATGTCCTTGCTCTACGGATGGATATGGGGTACACAACGAGCTTGTCACTTCGGTGTCAAAATCTGAAAGGTAATCCTTGAGTTCTTGATTAACTGAGGTCAGATTTCGGCTTCATGCTGGCACCATCATCAGAACCAACCATCACGAACCACAACACATCCTTCCGTTGCAGACCGGACTCTTAATGGCCGGCAAAGTTTGCACTAGCTTTCCGAGAAGAAAAAACAAGAGACCATTTTCGGAGAGGATTCCTTCAATCACATTGTTTTCCCTTGTTTCATCCTCTCTGTCAACCTCCACCAGTTGACGTAGTGGAGGTGATAGAAGGAAAAGGAATATATTGAAGATGAGGACAGGATATATACACACTGATGTGTATGTCTCTCTTGGTATAAACTTGTACACACGGAGAGTTTACATAATATCTAAAAGTATTCTTAACTGGTGGTTCAGAGGTAACACGCAGCCTTAATGACCCTTGTGTGGTAGATAGGCTTTAAACCCCATTAAAAACCAACATCAGGATGAAAGAAGGATTTACTGTACAGTAATGCTTAAGGCTGACAGCAGCAACAACAGCAGTAATAGCAACAGCAGCTGCAGTGTGTGTGTGTGTGTGTGTGTGTGTGTGTGTGTGTGTGTGTGTATTCATCAAATTGTGTCAGCAGATGGGAGGGAGGGGGGGGTCGAGTTTTGGTTACCGGCCCCCTGTCTCTGTCTGATGGACGGTCGCGCTATCCCTACCAACCCACTGGACTCCACCGTACCTTTTCGTAAAGCTTTGTATGAGACCAGACTAGACTACCGAAGGGAGCAAACATAAGAGGCCAGAGATCTACGCCACCAGGCCGGTGGCATAGATCTGTAAGCTAACAGCTGTTACCTACAACAGCTCATTTGAAATGATTTTATTGTTATGAAACATAAAGATATAGGACAGGATGAAGTTGGAGCCATCTGTGGGCCACCGATTTAATCTCTCTCTCTCTCTCTCTCTCTCTCTCTCTCTCTCTATCCTACCTGATGTTGGGATGCATGGCTGTGGGTCACCTTTGTCGATTTTTACAGAGTTGTAAATCAGGAGTCATGTAAATACTGGACCGTTCTTACTTCCACTCTCTCCCCCTTATGTAAATGTAAGGGTGTAAATATGTAAAAATACCTCTCGTTTACAGAGCTTGACTTCTTGACCAGGTTAAGTGGCTCTTAAACTGTCTTGAAGACGTGAGAGAGAGAGAGAGAGAGAGAGAGAGAGAGACAGAGACAGACAGACAGACAGGGAAAGAGAAAGATACTCATCATTAACCTTTGCACTGCCAAAGGGGGGAATCACCCCATCCCCTAACCTCCCCTCCCCTTACCTTCCCTCCTCTTACCTTCCCTCTCCTTACCTTCCCTCCCCTTACCTTCCCTCTCCTTACCCCCTCTCCTTCCACCCTCCATCAATCACCAGCTTCGAGATATAAAGCTGCTCTTAGCTTCACCTGTAGAAAGATAACAGCTCTTAGCTTACACCTGTGGCAAGATAACAGCTCTTAGCTTACACCTGTGGCAAGATAACAGCTCTTAGCTTACACCTGTGGCAAGATAACAGCTCTTAGCTTACACCTGTGGCAAGATAACAGCTCTTAGCTTACACCTGTGGCAAGATAACAGCTCTTAGCTTACACCTGTGGCAAGATAACAGCTCTTAGCTTACACCTGTGGCAAGATAACAGCTCTTAGCTTACACCTGTGGCAAGATAACAGCTCTTAGCTTACACCTGTGGCAAGATAACAGCTCTTAGCTTACACCTGTGGCAAGATAACAGCTCTTAGCTTACACCTGTGGCAAGATAACAGCTCTTAGCTTACACCTGTGGCAAGATAACAGCTCTTAGCTTACACCTGTGGCAAGATAACAGCTCTTAGCTTACACCTGTGGCAAGATAACAGCTCTTAGCTTACACCTGTGGCAAGATAACAGCTCTTAGCTTACACCTGTGGCAAGATAACAGCTCTTAGCTTACACCTGTGACAAGATAACAGCTCTTAGCTTACACCTGTGGCAAGATAACAGCTCTTAGCTTATACCTGTGGCAAGATAACAGCTCTTAGCTTACACCTGTGACAAGATAACAGCTCTTAGCTTACACCTGTGGCAAGATAACAGCTCTTAGCTTGCACCTGTGGCAAGATAACAGCTCTTAGCTTACACCTGTGACAAGATAACAGCTCTTAGCTTACACATGTGGCAAGATAACAGCTCTTAGCTTACACCTGTGGCAAGATAACAGCTTTTAGCTTACACCTGTGGCAAGATAACAGCTCTTAGCTTACACCTGTGGCAAGATAACAGCTCTTAGCTTACACCTGTGGCAAGATAACAGCTCTTAGCTTACACCTGTGGCAAGATAACAGCTCTTAGCTTACACCTGTGGCAAGATAACAGCTCTTAGCTTACACCTGTGGCAAGATAACAGCTCTTAGCTTACACCTGTAGTAAAATAACAACTTTTAGTTTACTCTTAACACGTTAACAGCTACGACTGACAGACAGTAGAGAGTCTTTCAAAGTGAATTTGTAAGATTTCGCTGATAAATCACTGCCAGGTGATGACTGATAAGCCGGAAGTGTGCCCAGGAGAAGAGAGATAGCAGAGAGCTGGAAAAATACACACAGGGTTGTATACTGCCTGTGTATAATCGATACACAGTACAAGGAATCAATACGCGGGGGCTGAATGAACAGGAGAGACAGCGGAGGACCAGCATGTCTGCTGAGAGGCTGTCTACTGAGAGGCTATCTATACTGAGAGGCTATCTACTGAGAGGCTATCTATACTGACAGGCTGTCTGCTGAGAGGCTATCTACTGAGAGGCTATCTATACTGAGAGGCTATCTACTGAGAGGCTATATATACTTAGAGGCTATCTACTGAGAGGCTATCTATACTGAGAGGCTGTCTACTGAGAGGCTATCTACTGAGAGGCTATCTATACTGAGAGGCTATCTACTGAGAGGCTATCTATACTGAGAGGCTGTCTACTGAGAGGCTATCTACTGAGAGGCTATCTATACTGAGAGGCTATCTACTGAGAGGCTATCTACTGAGAGGCTATCTATACTGAGAGGCTATCTATACTGAGAGGCTATCTATACTGAGAGGCTATCTACTGAGAGGCTCTCTATACTGAGAGGCTGTCTAGTGAGAGGCTATCTACTGAGAGGCTATCTATACTGAGAGGCTATCTGCTGAGAGACTATCTATACTGAGAGGTTGTCTACTGAGAAGCTATCTACTGAGAGGCTATCTATACTGAGAGGCTATCTACTGAGAGGCTATCTATACTGAGAGGCTGTCTACTGAGAGGCTATCTATACTGAGAGGCTATCTACTGAGAGGCTATCTATACTGAGAGGCTATCTACTGAGAGGTTATCTACTGAGAGGCTGTCTACTGAGAGGCTATCTACTGAGAGGTTATCTACTGAGAGGCTGTCTACTGAGAGGCTATCTATCCTGAGATGCTATCTACTGAGAGGCTATCTATACTGAGAGGCTATCTACTGAGAGGTTATCTACTGAGAGGCTATCTACTGAGAGGCTATCTACTGAGAGGCTATCTACTGAGAGGCTATCTATACTGAGAGGCTATCTACTGAGAGGTTATCTGCTGAGAGGCTATCTATACTGAGAGGCTATCTGCTGAGAGACTATCTATACTGAGAGGCTATCTATACTGAGAGGCTATCTGCTGAGAGACTATCTATACTGAGAGGCTATCTATACTGAGAGGCTATCTATACTGAGAGGCTATCTATACTGATAGACTATCTATACTGAAAGGCTATCTATACTGAGAGGCTATCTGCTGAGAGACTATCTATACTGAGAGGCTATCTATACTGAGAGGCTATCTATACTGAGAGGCTATCTACTTCTCTCTAAATTGTGAGTCAATGATTCTCTTGAGCAGAGAGGAGAGAGATACCTCATAATATACACGTGGATGATGCTTGAGTGCCAGGTCCTAAACTTACACAGTGCCATAACCATGTACTGGAGCGAGAGATGGGAGAGGCAGTGTAAAATAGAACGCAGGGGAAAAGCAGAGCACCATAGGTACAATAAGAGAACACTGTGTCAACATCCGTGGTCCAAAACT
>NW_027196201.1:97500-102931 GCF_038502225.1 Cherax quadricarinatus | reverse complement strand
ATCCTGCAGGAGAAAGCAAGATTAAGGGACATGCCGGCATACAGGAAGGTGTATCTTGACCGCAACAGAACACGAGAAGAAAGGCAGAAACTGAGAGAGATGGTACAAAGGCGAAAGGAGGATGGAGGAGACAGACAGGAGATCCCAGTCCCAGGAAGATCAAATACAGCCTCCCTCACAACTTCCTAAAGAAGTCCCCCAACCAGGTCAACCCCAGTGCAACCAAACATTCTAAACCAAAACACCCATGCCATATCCAATGCCCCCACCCACTTCATTACAAACTCCACCCCCACAGCAACTACTCATAGTTCCTTATCAGGTCTCCCACTTCCCCAACCCCAATATACCTCCCAGACCACAGTCTTATAAAAGAAGTTGAAGGTGTGGTATACAAATGCAGATGGAATAACAAATAAGTATGAGCAGTGGCATGAAAGAATCAAGGAGGCATCCCCAGACATAATAGCAATCACAGAAACAAAGCTCACCAGAATGATAACAAATGCAATCTTTCCATTCGGATATCAAATCCTCAGGAAAGACAGAGGGAGGAGAGGGGGAGGAGGAGTTGCACTGCTCATTAAAAACCAGTGGGGTTTTGAGAAAATGGAAGGAATGGATGACATGGGCGAAAGGGACTACTTAGTAGGAACAATCCAGTCCGAGGGACATAAGGTGATAATTGCAGTAATGTACAACCCACCACAGAACTGCAGGAGGCCAAGAGAAGAATATGATGAGAGCAACAGAGCAATGGTCAGCACACTAGCCGAGGTGGCCAGAAGAGCACACATGGGGGGAGCAAAGTTATGGGTGATTTCAATCACAAGGAGATTGACTGGGAAAACCTGGAGCCCCATGGGGTACTGGAAAACCTCATGCATCAACATGTTAGAGACACTACCACAGAGAGAGGTGAGGATGATCCAGCAAGACTGGACCTTGTATTCACCTTGAGTAGTTCAGACATCGAGGATATCATGTATGAAAGGCCCCTAGGAGCTAGTGATCATGTGGTTCTGTGCTTTGACTACATAGCTGAGCTTCAAGTGGAGAGAGTAGCAGGAATAGGATGGGAAAAACCAAACTACAAAAGGGGGAACTACTCAGGCATAAGGAACTTCCTGCAAGACATTCAGTGGGAGAGGGAACTGACAGGAAAACCAGTACAAGAAATGATGGACTATGTGGCAACAAAATGCAAGGAGGCAGAGGAGAGGTTTGTTCCTAAGGGAAACAGAAATAATGGGAAGAACAGAACGAGTCCTTGGTTCACCCAAAGGTGTAGCGAGGCGAAAACTAGGTGTACTAGAGAATGAAAAAGGTACAGAAGACAGAGAACTCAGGAAAATAAAGAGATTAGCCGAAGAGCCAGAAACGAATATGCATAGATAAGAAGGGAGGCTCAGCGACAATATGAAAATAACATAGCATCGACAGTCAAGTCTGACCCGAAGCTGTTGTATAGCCACATCAGGAGGAAAACAACAGTCAAGGACCAGGTAATCAGACTGAGGAAGGGTGATGGGGAGTTCACAAGAAATGAACCGAGAGGTATGTCAGGAGCTCAACTCGAGATTTAAAGAAGTATTTACAGTGGAAACCAGTAGGACTCCAGGAAATCAGAACAGGGGGGGGTACACCAACAAGTGCTGGATGAGGTACACATAACCAAGGAGGAGGTGAAGAAGCTGCTATGTGAACTTGACACCTCAAAGGCTGTGGGACCAGACAACATCTCTCTGTGGGTCCTTAGAGAGGGAGCAGAGATGCTGTGTGTGCCATTAACAAAAATCTTCAACACATCCATTGAAACTGGGTAACTCACTGAGGTATGGAAGATGGCAATTGTAGTCCCAATTTTTAAAAAGGGAGACAGACATGAGGCACTAAACTACAGACCTGTATCACTAACGTGTATAGTATGCAAAGTCATGGAGAAGATCATCAGGAGGAGAGTGGTGGAGCACATGGAAAGAAACAAGTGTATAATTGACAACCAACAAGGTTTCAGGGAAGGAAAATCCTGTGTCACAAACCTACTGGAGTTTTATGACAAGGTGACAGAAGTAAGACAAGAGAGAGAGGGGTGGATTGACTGCATTTTTTTGGACTGCAAGAAGGCCTTCGACACAGTTCCTCACAAGAGGATACTGCAAAAGCTAGAGGATCAGGCACACATAACAGGAAAGGCACTGCAATGGATCAGAGAATACCTGACAGGGAGGCAATAACGAGTCATGGTACGTGGCGAGGTGTCAGAGTGGGTGCCTGTGACAAGCAGGGTTCCACAGGGGTCAGTCCTAGGCCCTGTGCTGTTTTTGGTATATGTGAATGACATAACGGAAGGGATAGACTCAGAAGTGTCCTTGTTTGCAGATGATGTGAAGTTAATGAGAAGAATCAAATCGGACGAGGATCAGGCAGGACTACAAAGAGACCTGGACAGGCTACAAGCCTGGTCCAGCACCTGGCTCCTTGAATTTAACCCTGCCAAATGCAAAGTCATGAAGATTGAGGAAGGGCAAAGCAGACCGCAGACACAATATAGTCTAGATGGCCAAAGACTGCAAACCTCACTCAAGGAAAAAGATCTGGGAGGGAGGTGTGTATAACACCGAGCATGTCTCCTGAGGCGCACATCAATCAGATAACTGCTGCAGCATACGGGCGTCTGGCAAACCTACGGATAGCGTTCCGATACCTCAGTAAGGAATCGTTCAAGACTCTGTACACCATTTACGTCAGGCCCATACTGGAGTATGCAGCACCAATTTGGAATCCACACCTGGTCAAGCACGTCAAGAAATTAGAGAAAGTGCAAAGGTTTGCAACAAGACTATTCTCAGAGCTAAGGGGATTGTCCTACGAAGAAAGGTTGAGGGAAATCGGCCTGACGACACTGGAGGACAGGAGGGTCAGGGGAGACATGATAACGACATATAAAATACTGCACGGAATAGACAAGGTGGACAAAGACGGGATGTTCCAGAGATGGGACACAGAAACAAGAGGTCACAATTGAAAGTTGAAGACTCAGATGAATCAAAGGGATGTTAGGGAGTATTTCTTCAGTCATAGAGTAGTCAGGCCGTGGAATAGCCTAGAAAGTGACGTAGTGGAGGCGGAAACCATACATAGTTTTAAGGCAAGGTATGATAAAACTCATGGAGCAGGGAGAGAGAGGACCTAGTAGCAATCAGTGAAGAGGCGTGGCCAGGAGCTATGAATCGACCCCTGCAACCACAAATGGGTGAGTAAACACACACACACACACACACACACACACACACAAAAAAAAAAAAAATGATTGAAGGCATCATGAAAACAATAGGTGAGGGCGATATGACCCAGGTGACAAATTTTCAGAGAATTGGGTGGTTTGCGAGTGGAAGGATACGGCCTGTCAAAGTAATTTTCAAGGAAGAATCAGTTCAAACCAGGATTCTGCAAGAGGAAGCAAGACTGAGGGACAAACAGGGGTACCAGATAGTATACCTCGACCGCGACAGAACACAAGAAGAAAGGACTACACTGAAAGAGAGGGTACAGAGACGCAAGGAGGAACGAGAGGCAATGACGAAGATGAGCAGGACCCAGACACAGGAGGAAGGGCAAACACACCCCACAGAATCTCCCACCAAAAGACTCCAACCGCGACATTCCCAACGCAACTGAGCAACCTATACTACAACCCACTCACTGTTCCCTCTGCCACCAACCCCCATATCACAAACCTCACCCCAACAGCTGTCCCTTATGGGCATTCTGACCCCCCCCATCATCACAAACCCCACCTACACCACAGCCCCATATAGGCCCCCACCAAGGCTCTCGCTCCCCCAACCCCAATATTCTTGCATGACCATAATGATAGAAAAGAAACTGAAAGTTTGGTACACAAACGCGGATGGAATAACGAATAAATATGAGGAGTGGAACGAAAGAATCAGTGAGAAATCCCCAGACATCATAGCAGTCACAGAAACAAAACTCGCTGAGACAATAACAGACACAATCTTCCCAACGGGATATCAGATCCTGAGGAAAGATAGAAGGAGTAGAGGGGGAGGAGGGGTTGCACTGCTCATAAAACACTGATGGAGATTTGAGGAAATGGAAGGCATGGACATGATTGAAGAAAGAGACTACACTGTAGGTACAGTTCAGTCCAGAGAACATAAAGTAGTTATTGGAGTGATGTATAACCCACCACAGAACTGCAGGAGGCCAAGAGAGGAGTACGAAGAAAACAACAGGGTGATGGTGGACACACTGGCTGAGGTGGCAAGAAGAGCTCACTTGAGCAGAGCAAAGTTACTGGTAATGGGTGATTTCAACCACAGGGAGATCGACTGGGAAAACCTGGAGCCACATGGGGGTCCCGAAACATGGAGAGCCAAGATGATGGATGTGGTACTTGAAAAACTCATGCATCAACATGTCAGGGACACAACCAGAGAGAGAGGGGAGGATGAGCCAGCAAGACTGGATCTTGTGTTCACCCTGAGCAGTTCAGACATTGAGGACATCACTTACGAGAGGCCCCTTGGAGCTAGCGATCACGTGGTTCTGAGTTTTGATTATATAGTAGAGTTACAAGTGGAGAAGGTAACAGGAACTGAAGGGGACAGGCCAAACTATAAAAGGGGGGACTACACAGGTATGAGAAACTTCCTGCAGGAGGTTCATCAGGACAGAGAAATGGTAGGAAAATCAGTAAACGAGATGATGGAATATGTGGCAACAAAGTGCAAGGAGGCAGAGGAAAGGTTTATTCCTAAGGGAAACAGAAATTATAGGAAGACCAAAACGAGTCATTGGTTTACCCGAAGGTGTAGGGAGGCAAAAACTAAGTGCAACAGAGAATGGAAAAGGTACAGGAGGCATAGGACCCAGGAAAACAAGGAGATTAGTAGAAGAGCCAGAAACGAGTATGCACAGATAAGGAGGGAGGCCCAGCGATAATATGAAAATGACATAGCATCGAAAGTCAAATCTGACCCGAAACTGCTGTATAGCCACATTAGGAGGAAGACAACAGTCAAGGACCAGGTGATAAGGCTGAGGAAAGAAGGTGGAGAACTCACAAGAAACGATCAAGAGGTATGTGAGGAGCTCAACACGAGATTTAAGGAAGTATTTACAGTAGAGACAGGAAGGACTCTGGGGGGACAGACCAGATGGGGACACCAGCAAGGAATACACCAACAAGTGTTGGATGACATACATACAGATGAGGAAGAGGTGAAGAAACTGCTAAGGGACATAGATACCTCAAAGGCAATGGGACCGGACAACATCTCCCCATGGGTCCTTAGAGAGGGAGCAGATATGTTGTGCATGCCACTTACCACAATCTTCAACACGTCCCTGGAAACTGGGCAACTACCTGAGGTATGGAAGACGGCAAATGTAGTTCCCATTT
>NW_027196201.1:0-90000 GCF_038502225.1 Cherax quadricarinatus | reverse complement strand
AGTGAAACATACTTGAATCAAGTACCTCACGGGGTGGAATGAAAAGACACGAACAGGGTGAACAGAAAAGTGAGGAGGGGGAGGGAAAGGAGGAAGACTGAGGGTTGCTAGTAGACGAAGAATAAAAGTATGTGACACAGACACACAATGATTGAAAGTGTCAATTTTACCGGCGTCTGTGATTATTCTTCTGGTCTCAGAGTCATGAAGATAGTGAAAGTGAACCAGTGGACACTACAAGCATCTCAGCAATATTGTAATGAAGGAACATTAAACTGTACATACAGTCTCGACTGTGGACGAGCGAGAGACACTAAGACACACATAGCTATTGATGATAAATAAAAAATCAAGCATGGAGAGAATAAATGTTGAAACAGAAGAGGACACCTGAGCCTCACATTCCAGTTTGGAACCAAGACCGCGTGAAGACGCCTATCTACCCATCTCTTCCAGTAAAATATAAAAAAAAATCAGAAAATTTAGTGTAATGAGACACGTAACTTTCAGAAGTACCCCTCAAAATTTCCATTACTTTCTAAAGTCAAAGTGGAGACCAAGAAGTTTAACAGTTTGGTAGACCAGGATAGGGGAGATATGAAGAGGCGCTGGGTAGTAGTGCGTGGGGAGTTCCCTCTCTGGTGGGCCAAAGATGTAAAAAGGAAAATAATCCTTTAGACAGCCGGCTTATTTTCCTGCCAGCTGGCTTACTTCACCTGCCAGCCAGACTCACCATGAAAATATTCACTTTATACACACACGCGCGCACACACACACACACACACACACACACACACACACACACACACACACACACACACACACACACACACACACACGCATACACACACACACACACACACACGCATACACACACACACGCATACACACACACACACACACACACAATGCAAAGTCATGAAGATAGGGGAAGGGCACAGAAGACCACAGACCGAGTATAGGCTAGGTGGCCAAAGACTGCAAACCTCACTCAAGGAGAAAGATCTTGGGGTGAGTATAACACCGAGCATGTCTCCGGAAGCACACATCAACCAGATAACTGCTGCAGCATATGGGCGCCTGGCAAACCTGAGAACAGCATTCCGATACCTTAGTAAGGAATCGTTCAAGACACTGTACACCGTGTATGTCAGGCCCATACTGGAGTATGCAGCACCTGTTTGGAACCCACACTTGATAAAGCACGTCAAGAAACTAGAGAAAGTACAAAGGTTTGCGACAAGGTTAGTTCCAGAGCTAAGGGGAATGTCCTATGAAGAAAGATTAAGGGAAATCGGCCTGACGACACTGGAGGACAGGAGGGTCAGGGGAGACATGATAACGACATATAAAATACTGTGTGGAATAGACAAGGTGGACAAAGACAGGATGTTCCAGGGAGGGGACACAGAAACAAGAGGCCACAATTGGAAGTTGAAGACACAAATGAGTCAGAGAGATATTAGGAAGTATTTCTTCAGTCATAGAGTTGTAAGGCAGTGGAATAGCCTAGAAAATGACGTAGTGGAGGCAGGAACCATACACAGTTTTAAGACGAGGTTTGATAAAGCTCATGGAGCGGGAAGAGAGAGGGCCCAGTAGCAACCGGTGAAGAGGCGGGGCCAGGAGCTAAGACTCGACCCCTGCAACCACAAATAGGTGAGTACAAATAGGTGAGTACACACACACACACACACACACACACACACACACACACACACACACACACACACACACACACACACGCATACACACACACACACACACGCATACACACACACACACACACACACACACACACACACACACACACGCATACACACACACACACACACGCATACACACACACACACGCATACACACACACACGCATACACACACACACACACACACACACACACACACACACACACACACACACACACACACACACACACACACACACACACACACACACACACACACACACAGGAATCATTCAAGACACTGTACACCGTGTATGTCAGGCCCATACTGGAGTATGCAGCACCTGTTTGGAACCCGCACCTGATAAAGCACGTCAAGAAACTAGAGAAAGTACAAAGGTTTGCGACAAGGTTAGTTCCAGAGCTAAGGGGAATGTCCTATGAAGAAAGATTAAGGGAAATCGGCCTGACGACACTGGAGGACAGGAGGGTCAGGGGAGACATGATAACGACATATAAAATACTGCGTGGAATAGACAAGGTGGACAAAGACAGGATGTTCCAGGGAGGGGACACAGAAACAAGAGGCCACAATTGGAAGTTGAAGAAACAAATGAGTCAGAGAGATAGTAGGAAGTATTTCTTCAGTCATAGAGTTGTAAGGCAGTGGAATAGCCTAGAAAATGACGTAGTGGAGGCAGGAACCATACACAGTTTTAAGACGAGGTTTGATAAAGCTCATGGAGCGGGGAGAGAGAGGGCCTAGTAGCAACCGGTGAAGAGGCGGGGCCAGGAGCTAGGACTCGACCCCTGCAACCACAAATAGGTGAGTACACACGCATACACACACACGCATACACACACACACACACACACACACACACACACACACACACACACACACACACACACACACACACACACACACACACACACACACACACACACACACACGCATACACACACACGCATACACACACACACACACACACACACACACACACACACACACACACACACACAAAGACACACAAACACACAAACACACACACACACACACACACACACACACACACATACACACACACACACACACACACACACACACACACACACACACACACACACACATGGAGAAGATCATCAGGAGGAGAGTGGTGGGGCACCTGGAAAGAAACAAGTGTATAATTGACAACCAGCACGGTTTCAGGGAAGGAAAATCCTGTGTCACAAACCTACTAGAGTTTTATGACAAGGTGACAGAAGTAAGACAAGAGAGAGAGGGGTGGGTCGACTGCGTATTTTTGGACTGCAAGAAGGCTTTCGACACAGTTCCTCACAAGAGGTTACTGCAAAAGCTAGAGGACCAGGCACACATAACAGGAAAGGCACTGCACTGGATCAGAGAATATCTGACAGGGAGGCAACAACGAGTCATGGTACGCGACGAGGTGTCAGAGTGGGCGCCTGTGACAAGCGGGCTTCCACAGGGGTCAGTCCTAGGACCTGTGCTGTTCTTGGTATACGTGAACGACATAACGGAAGGGATAGACTCAGAAGTGTCCTTGTTTGCAGACGATGTGAAGTTAATGAGAAGAATCGAATCGGACGAGGATCAGGCAGGACTACAAAGAGATCTGGACAGGCTACAAGCCTGGTCCAGCAACTGGCTCCTTGAATTTAACCCTGCCAAATGCAAAGTCATGAAGATTGGGGAAGGGCAAAGAAGACCGCAGACACAATATAGTTTAGATGGCCAAAGACTGCAAACCTCACTCAAGGAAAAAGATCTGGGGGTGAGTATAACACCGAGCATATCTCCTGAGGCGCACATCAATCAGATAACTGCTGCAGCATACGGGCGCCTGACAAACCTACGGATAGCGTTCCGATACCTCAGTAAGGATTCGTTTAAGACTCTGTACACCATCTACGTCAGGCCCATACTGGAGTATGCAGCACCAGTTTGGAATCCACACCTAGTCAAGCACGTCAAGAAATTAGAGAAAGTGCAAAGGTTTGCAACAAGACTAGTCCCAGAGCTACTGGGATTATCCTATGAAGAAAGGTTGAGGGAAATCGGCCTGACGACACTGGAGGCCAGGAGGGTCAGGGGAGACATGATAACGACATATAAAATACTGCGCGGAATAGACGAGGTGGACAAAGACGGGATGTTCCAGAGATGGGACACAGACACAAGAGGTCACAATTGGAAGTTGAAGACTCAGATGAATCAAAGGGATGTTAGGAAGTATTTCTTCAGTCATAGAGTAGTCAGGCCATGGAATAGCCTAGAAAGTGATGTGGTGGAGGCAGGAACCATACATAGTTTTAAGGCGAGGTATGATAGAGCTCATGGGGCAGGGAGAGAGAGGACCTAGTAGCAATCAGCGAAGAGGCGAGGCCAGGAGCTGTGACTCGACCCCTGCAACCACAAATAGGTGAGTACAAATAGGTGAGTACACACACACACACACACACACGTACACACACACACACTCACACACACACACACACTTACACACACACACACACACACACACACACACACACACACACACACACACACACACACACACACACACACACACACGCACACACACACACACACACACACACACACACACACACACACACACACATACACACACACACACACACACACACACACGCGCGCGCACACACACACACACACACACACACACACACACACACACACACACACAACAATATGCAAGGAAGCTGAGGAGAGGTTTGTATTCAAGGGTAACAGGAATAACGAAAAAGCCAGGATGAGCCCATGGTTCACCCAGAGATGCAGGGAGGCCAAAACTAAATGTGATAGAATATGGAAGAAGTATAGAAGGCAAAGGACCCAGGAGAATAAGGAGAGCAGTCATAGAGCCAGAAATGAATATGCACAGGTAAGAAGGGAGACCCAAAGACAATACAATAATGACAGCAGCGAAAGCCAAATGTGACCCAAAGCTGTTGTACAGCCACATCAGGAGGAAAACAACAGTCAAGGACCAGGTAATCAGTCAGGCTGAGGAAGGAAGAAGGTCACAAGAAATGACCACGAAGTATGTGAGGAGCTCAACATGAGATTCAAAGAAGTGTTCACAGAGGAGACAGAAGGGCCTCCACAAAGACGGAGAGGTGGGGTACACCATCAAGTGTTGGTCACAATACCTACAACCGAGGAATAAGTGAAGAGGCTGCTAAGAGAGCTAGGTACATCAAAGGCGATGGGGCCGGATAACATCTCTCCATGGGTCCTGAGAGAGGGAGCAGAGGCGCTATATATATCACTAACAACAATCTTCAACATGTCTATCGAAACAGGGCCACTACCTGAAGTATGGAAGACAGCAAATGTAGTCCTAATTTTTAAAAAAGGAGACAGACACGAAGCACTAAACTACAGACCTGTGTCACTGACATGTATAGTATGCAAGGTCATGGAGAAGATTATCAGGAGAAGAGTGGTGGAGCACCTAGAAAGGAATGAGCTTATCAATGACAGCCAGCACGGTTTCAGGGACAGGAAATCCTGTGTCACAAACCTACCGGAGTTCTATGACATGGTGACAGCAGTAAGACAAGAGAGAGAGGGGTAGTTAGATTGCATTTTCTTGGACTGTAAGAAGGTGTTTGACACAGTTCCACACAAGAGATTAGTGCAAAACCTGGAGGACCAGGCAGGGATAACAGGGAAGGCACTACAATGGATCAGAGAATATATGTCAGGAAGACAACAACCGAGTCATGGTACGTGGCGAGGTGTCAGAGTGGGCGCCTGTAACGAGTGGGGTTCCACAGGGGTCAGTCCTAGGACCGGTGCTGTTTCTAGTATTTGTGAACGACATGACGGAAGGAATAGACTCCGAAGTGTCCCTGTTTGTAGATGATGTGAAGTTGATGAGAATTCAATCGGACGAGGACCAGGCAGAACTACAAAGGGATCTGGACAGGCTGTTGGCCTGGTCCAGCAGTTGGCTCCTGGAGTTCAACCCCAACAAGTGCAAATTCATGAAGATTGGGGAGGGGCAAAGAAGACCACAGACGGAGTACAGTCTAGTGGATAAGAGACTACAAACCTCTCTCAAAGAAAAGGATCTTGGGGTGAGTATAACACTGGGCACAACTCCTAAAGCGCACATCAACCAAATAACTGCTGCAGCATACGGGCGCCTGGCAAACCTAAGAACAGCATTCCGACATCTAAATAAGGACTCATTCAGGACCCTGTATACTGTGTACATTAGGACCATACTGGAGTATGCAGCGCCAGTTTGGAACCCACACCTAGCCGAGCATGTAAGGAAACTAGAGAAAGTGCAAAGGTTTGCAACAAGACTAGTCCCAGAACTAAGGGGTATGTCCTACGAGGAATGGTTAAAGGAAATCGAACTGACGACACTGGAGGACAGGAGAGACAGGGGGATATGATAACAACATATAAAATACTGAGAGGTACACACAAGGTGGACAGAGACAAGATGTTCCAGAGATGGGACACAGCAACAAGGGGTCACAGTTGGAAGTTGAAGACTCAAATGAATCACAGGGATGTTAGGAAGTATTTCTTCAGTCACAGAGTTGTCAGGAAGTGGAATAGTCTTGAAAGTGATGTAGTGGAGGTAGGATCCATACATAGGTGAAAGAAGAGGTATGAATAAGCTCATGGGGTGGGAAGAGTGACCGAGTAGAGGCCAGTGAAGAGGCGGGGCCAGGGGCTGTGACTCGACCCCTGCAACCACAACTAGGTGAGCACACACACACACACACACACACACACACACACACACACACACACACACACACACACACACACACACACACACACACACACACCCATACACACACACACACACACACACACACACACACACACACACACACACAAACACACTGTTACGAGCGGGGTCCCACAGGGGTCAGTTCTAGGACCAGTGCTATTCTTGATATATGTGAACGACATGATGGAAGGAATAGACTCTGAAGTGTCCCTGTTTGCAGATGACGTGAAGTTGATGAGAAGAATTAAATCGGACGAGGATGAGGCAGGACTGCAAAGAGACCTGGAGAGGCTGGACATGTGGTCCAGTAACTGGCTTCTCGAATTCAATCCAGCCAAATGCAAAGTCATGAAGATTGGGGAGGGGCAAAGAAGACCGCAGACAGAGTATAGGCTAGGTGGACAAAGACTACAGACCTCACTCAGGGAGAAAGACCTTGGGGTGACCATAACACCGAACACATCACCGGAGGCACACATCAACCAAATAACCGCTGCAGCATACGGGCGCCTGGCAAACCTGAGAATAGCGTTCCGATACCTTAATAAGGAATCGTTCAAGACACTGTACACTGTGTATGTTAGGCCCATACTGGAGTATGCAGCACCAGTCTGGAACCCACACCTGGTCAAGCACGTCAAGAAGTTAGAGAAAGTACAAAGGTTTGCAACAAGGCTAGTCCCAGAGCTCAAGGGAATGTCGTACGAGGAAAGGTTAAGGGAAATCGGACTGACGACACTGGAGGACAGAAGGGTCAGGGGAGACATGATAACGACATACAAGATACTGCGGGGAATAGACAAGGTGGACAGAGATAGGATGTTCCAGAGAGGGGACACAGGGACAAGGGGTCACAACTGGAAGCTGAAGACTCAGACGAGTCACAGGGACGTTAGGAAGTATTTCTTCAGTCATAGAGTTGTCAGCAAGTGGAATAGCGTAGCAAGTGAAGTAGTGGAGGCAGGAACCATACATAGTTTTAAGAAGAGGTATGACAAAGCTCAGGAAGCAGAGAGAGAGAGGATCCAGTAGCGATCAGTGAAGAGGCGGGGCCAGGAGCTGAGTCTCGACCCCTGCAACCACAATTAGGTGAGTACAATTAGGTGAGTACACACACACACACACACACACACACACACACAGCATGGATTCATGGAAGGCAAATCTTGTATCACAAACCTCCTGGAGTTTTATGACACGGTAACAGAAGTAAGACACGAGAGAGAGGGGTGGGTAGATTGCGTTTTCCTAGACTGCAGGAAAGCCTTTGACACAGTTCCCCACAAGAGATTAGTGCAGAAGCTGGAGGATCAGGCGCACGTAAAAGGGAGGGCACTGCAATGGATAAGGGAATACCTTACAGGGAGGCAGCAACGAGTCATGGTACGTGAAGAGGTATCACAGTGGGCGCCTGTTACGAGCGGGGTCCCGCAGAGGTCAGTTCTAGGACCAGTGCTATTTTTGATATATGTGAACGACATGATGGAAGGAATAGACTCTGAAGTGTCCCTGTTCGCAGATGATGTGAAGTTGATGAGAAGAATTAAATCGGACGAGGATGAGGCAGGACTGCAAAGAGACCTGGACAGGCTGGACATGTGGTCCAGTAACTGGCTTCTCGAATTCAATCCAGCCAAATGCAAAGTCATGAAGGTTGGGGAGGGGCAAAGAAGACCGCAGACAGAGTATAGGCTAGGTGGACAAAGACTACAGACCTCACTCAGGAAGAAAGACATTGGGGTGACCATAACACCGAGCACATCACCGGAGGCACACATCAACCAAATAACTGCTGCAGCATACGGGCGCCTGGCAAACCTGAGAATAGCGTTCCGATACCTTAATAAGGAATCGTTCAAGACACTGTACACTGTGTATGTTAGGCCCATACTGGAGTATGCAGCACCAGTCTGGAACTCACACCTGGTCAAGCACGTCAAGAAGTTAGGGAAAGTACAAAGGTTTGCAACAAGGCTAGTCCCAGAGCTCAAGGGAATGTCGTACGAGGAAAGGTTAAGGGAAATCGGACTGACGACACTGGAGGACAGAAGGGTCAGGGGAGACATGATAACGACATACAAGATACTGCGGGGAATAGACAAGGTGGACAGAGATAGGATGTTCCAGAGAGGGGACACAGGGACAAGGGGTCACAACTGGAAGCTGAAGACTCAGACGAGTCACAGGGACGTTAGGAAGTATTTCTTCAGTCATAGAGTTGTCAGCAAGTGGAATAGCGTAGCAAGTGAAGTAGTGGAGGCAGGAACCATACATATTTTAAGAAGAGGTATGACAAAGCTCAGGAAGCAGAGAGAGAGAGAGGACCCAGTAGCGATCAGTGAAGAGGCGGGGCCAGGAGCTGAGTCTCGACCCCTGCAACCACAATTAGGTGAATTAGGTGAGTACACACACACACACACACACACGCACACATACACACACACACACACACACACACACACACACACACACACACACACACACACACAGGCAGGACTTCAAAGAGACCTGGACAGACTGGACACCTGGTCCAGCAAATGGCTTCTCGAATTTAATCCTGCCAAATGCAAAGTCATGAAGATAGGGGAAGGGCACAGAAGACCACAGACAGAGTATAGGCTAGGTGGCCAAAGACTGCAAACCTCACTCAAGGAGAAAGATCTTGGGGTGAGTATAACACCGAGCATGTCTCCGGAAGCACACATCAATCAGATAACTGCTGCAGCATATGGGCGCCTGGCAAACCTGAGAACAGCATTCCGATACCTTAGTAAGGAATCATTCAAGGCACTGTACACCGTGTATGTCAGGCCCATACTGGAGTATGCAGCACCTGTTTGGAACCCGCACTTGATAAAGCACGTCAAGAAACTAGAGAAAGTACAAAGGTTTGCGACAAGGTTAGTTCCAGAGCTAAGGGGAATGTCCTATGAAGAAAGATTAAGGGAAATCGGCCTGACGACACTGGAGGACAGGAGGGTCAGGGGAGACATGATAACGACATATAAAATACTGCGTGGAATAGACAAGGTGGACAAAGACAGGATGTTCCAGGGAGGGGACACAGAAACAAGAGGCCACAATTGGAAGTTGAAGACACAAATGAGTCAGAGAGATAGTAGGAAGTATTTCTTCAGTCATAGAGTTGTAAGGCAGTGGAATAGCCTAGAAAATGACGTAGTGGAGGCAGGAACCATACACAGTTTTAAGACGAGGTTTGATAAAGCTCATGGAGCGGGGAGAGAGAGGGCCTAGTAGCAACCGGTGAAGAGGCGGGGCCAGGAGCTAGGACTCGACCCCTGCAACCACAAATAGGTGAGTACAAATAGGTGAGTACACACACACACACACACACATACACACACACACATAAACACCTTCTAGGATAAACAGGTGTTTTTATTTTATTTATTTATTATCACACTGGCCGATTCCCACCAAGGCAGGGTGGCCCGAAAAAGAAAAACTTTCACCATCATTCACTCCATCACTGTCTTGCCAGAAGGGTGCTTTACACTACAGTTTTTAAACTGCAACATTAACACCCCTCCTTCAGAGTGCAGGCACTGTACTTCCCATCTCCAGGACTCAAGTCCGGCCTGCCGGTTTCCCTGAATCCCTTCATAAATGTTACTTTGCTCACACTCCAACAGCACGTCAAGTATTAAAAACCATTTGTCTCCATTCACTCCTATCAAACACGCTCACGCATGCCTGCTGGAAGTCCAAGCCCCTCGCACACAAAACCTCCTTTACCCCCTCCCTCCAACCCTTCCTAGGCCGACCCCTACCCCGCCTTCCTTCCACTACAGACTGATACACTCTTGAAGTCATTCTGTTTCGCTCCATTCTCTCTACATGTCCGAACCACCTCAACAACCCTTCCTCAGCCCTCTGGACAACAGTTTTGGTAATCCCGCACCTCCTCCTAACTTCCAAACTACGAATTCTCTGCATTATATTCACACCACACATTGCCCTCAGACATGACATCTCCACTGCCTCCAGCCTTCTCCTCGCTGCAACATTCATCACCCACGCTTCACACCCATATAAGAGCGTTGGTAAAACTATACTCTCATACATTCCCCTCTTTGCCTCCAAGGACAAAGTTCTTTGTCTCCACAGACTCCTAAGTGCACCACTCACTCTTTTTCCCTCATCAATTCTATGATTCACCTCATCTTTCATAGACCCATCCGCTGACACGTCCACTCCCAAATATCTGAATACGTTCACCTCCTCCATACTCTCTCCCTCCAATCTGATATTCAATCTTTCATCACCTAATCTTTTTGTTATCCTCATAACCTTACTCTTTCCTGTATTCACCTTTAATTTTCTTCTTTTGCACACCCTACCAAATTCATCCACCAATCTCTGCAACTTCTCTTCAGAATCTCCCAAGAGCACAGTGTCATCAGCAAAGAGCAACTGTGACAACTCCCACTTTGTGTGTGATTCTTTATCTTTTAACTCCACGCCTCTTGCCAAGACCCTCGCATTTACTTCTCTTACAACCCCATCTATAAATATATTAAACAACCACGGTGACATCACACATCCTTGTCTAAGGCCTACTTTTACTGGGAAAAAATTTCCCTCTTTCCTACATACTCTAACTTGAGCCTCACTATCCTCGTAAAAACTCTTCACTGCTTTCAGTAACCTACCTCCTACACCATACACTTGCAACATCTGCCACATTGCCCCCCTATCCACCCTGTCATACGCCTTTTCCAAATCCATAAATGCCACAAGGACCTCTTTAGCCTTATCTAAATACTGTTCACTTATATGTTTCACTGTAAACACCTGGTCCACACACCCCCTACCTTTCCTAAAGCCTCCTTGTTCATCTGCTATCCTATTCTCCGTCTTACTCTTAATTCTTTCAATTATAACTCTACCATACACCTTACCAGGTACACTCAACAGACTTATCCCCCTATAATTTTTGCACTCTCTTTTATCCCCTTTGCCTTTATACAAAGGAACTATGCATGCTCTCTGCCAATCCCTAGGTACCTTACCCTCTTCCATACATTTATTAAATAATTGCACCAACCACTCCAAAACTATATCCCCACCTGCTTTTAACATTTCTATCTTTATCCCATCAATCCCGGCTGCCTTACCCCCTTTCATTTTACCTACTGCCTCACGAACTTTCCCTACACTCACAACTGGCTCTTCCTCACTCCTACAAGATGTTATTCCTCCTTGCCCTATACACGAAATCACAGCTTCCCTATCTTCATCAACATTTAACAATTCCTCAAAATATTCCCTCCATCTTCCCAATACCTCTAACTCTCCATTTAATAACTCTCCTCTCCTATTTTTAACTGACAAATCCATTTGTTCTCTAGGCTTTCTTAACTTGTTAATCTCACTCCAAAACTTTTTCTTATTTTCAACAAAATTTGTTGATAACATCTCACCCACTCTCTCATTTGCTCTCTTTTTACATTGCTTCACCACTCTCTTAACTTCTCTCTTTTTCTCCATATACTCTTCCCTCCTTGCATCACTTCTACTTTGTAAAAACTTCTCATATGCTAACTTTTTCTCCCTTACTACTCTCTTTACATCATCATTCCACCAATCGCTCCTCTTCCCTCCTGCACCCACTTTCCTGTAACCACAAACTTCTGCTGAACACTCTAACACTACATTTTTAAACCTACCCCATACCTCTTCGACCCCATTGCCTATGCTCTCATTAGCCCATCTATCCTCCAATAGCTGTTTATATCTTACCCTAACTGCCTCCTCTTTTAGTTTATAAACCTTCACCTCTCTCTTCCCTGATGCTTCTATTCTCCTTGTATCCCATCTACCTTTTACTCTCAGTGTAGCTACAACTAGAGAGTGATCTGATATATCTGTGGCCCCTCTATAAACATGTACATCCTGAAGTCTACTCAACAGTCTTTTATCTACCAATACATAATCCAACAAACTACTGTCATTTCGCCCTACATCATATCGTGTATACTTATTTATCCTCTTTTTCTTAAAATATGTATTACCTATAACTAAACCCCTTTCTATACAAAGTTCAATCAAAGGGCTCCCATTATCATTTACACCTGGCACCCCAAACTTACCTACCACACCCTCTCTAAAAGTTTCTCCTACTTTAGCATTCAGGTCCCCTACCACAATTACTCTCTCATTTGGTTCAAAGGCTCCTATACATTCACTTAACATCTCCCAAAATCTCTCTCTCTCCTCTGCATTCCTCTCTTCTCCAGGTGCATACACGCTTATTATGACCCACTTCTCGCATCCAACCTTTACTTTAATCCACATAATTCTTGAATTTACACATTCATATTCTCTTTTCTCCTTCCATAACTGATCATTTAACATTACTGCTACCCCTTCCTTTGCTCTAACTCTCTCAGATACTCCAGATTTAATCCCATTTATTTCCCCCCACTGAAACTCTCCTACCCCCTTCAGCTTTGTTTCGCTTAGGGCCAGGACATCCAACTTCTTTTCATTCATAACATCAGCAATCATCTGTTTCTTGTCATCCGCACTACATCCACGCACATTTAAGCAACCCAGTTTTATAAAGTTTTTCTTCTTCTCTTTTTTAGTAAATGTATACAGGAGAAGGGGTTACTAGCCCATTGCTCCCGGCATTTTAGTCGCCTCATACGACACGCATGGCTTACGGAGGAAAGATTCTTTTCCACTTCCCCATGGACAATAGAAGAAATAAAGAAGAACAAGAGCTATTTAGAAAAAGGAGAAAAACCTAGATGTATGTATATATATATATGCATGTGCGTGTCTGTGAAGTGTGACCAAAGTGTAAGTAGGAGTAGCAAGATATCCCTGTTATCTAGCGTGTTTATGAGACAGAAAAAGAAAACCAGCAATCCTACCATCATGTAAAACAGTTACAGGTTTCTGTTACACAGTCATCTGGCAGGACAGGTGTTCTTAGAATTATTTAGGGCGTGTGAGTGATAGTAAGGAAGCCCTGTGCTGCTGCTGCTGCTGCTGCTGCTGCTGCTGCTGCTGCTGCTGTTGTTGCTGCCTGTGCTGCTGCTGCTGCTGCTGTTGTTGCTGCCTGTCCTGCTGCTGCTGCTGCTGTTGTTGTTGCTGCTGCCTGTCCTGCTGCTGCTGCTGCTGTTGTTGCTACCTGTGCTGCTGTTGCTGTTGTTGTTGTTGCTGCTGCCTGTCCTGCTGCTGCTGTTGTTGTTGCTGCTGCCTGTCCTGCTGCTGCTGCTGCTGTTGTTGCTGCCTGTGCTGCTGCTGTTGTTGTTGCTGCTGCCTGTCCTGCTGCTGCTGCTGCTGTTGTTGCTGCCTGTGCTGCTGCTGCTGTTGTTGTTGCTGCTGTCTGTCCTGCTGCTGCTGCTGTTGTTGCTGCCTGTGCTGCTGTTGCAGCTGCTTGTGCTGCTGCTGCTGCCTGTGCTGCTGCTGCTGCTTGTGCTGCTGCTGCTGCTGCTGCTGCTGCCTGTACTGCTGCTGCTGCTGCCTGTGCTGTTGCTGCTGCTGCTGCTGCTGCTGCTGCTGCTGCCTGTGCTGCTGTTGCTGCTGTTGCTGCTGCCTGTGCTGCTGCTGCTGCTGCCTGTGCTGCTGTTGCTGCTGCTGCTGCTGCTGCCTGTGCTGCTGCTGCCTGTGCTGCTGCTGCTGCTGCTGCCTGTGCTGCTGCTGCTGCCTGTGCTGCTGCTGCCTGTGCTGCTGCTGCTGTGCTGCTGCTGCTGCTGCTGTCTGTGCTGCTGCTGCTGCCTGTGCTGCTGCTGCTGCCTGTGCTGCTGCTGCTGCCTGTGCTGCTGCTGCTGCTGCCTGTGCTGTTGCTGCTGCTGCTGCTGCTGCTGCTGCTGCTGCCTGTGCTGCTGTTGCTGCTGTTGCTGCTGCCTGTGCTGCTGCTGCTGCTGCCTGTGCTGCTGTTGCTGCTGCTGCTGCTGCTGCCTGTGCTGCTGCTGCCTGTGCTGCTGCTGCTGCTGCTGCCTGTGCTGCTGCTGCTGCCTGTGCTGCTGCTGCCTGTGCTGCTGCTGCTGTGCTGCTGCTGCTGCTGCTGTCTGTGCTGCTGCTGCTGCCTGTGCTGCTGCTGCTGCCTGTGCTGCTGCTGCTGCCTGTGCTGCTGCTGCTACTGCCTGTGCTGCTGCTGCTGCCTGTGCTGCTGCTGCTGCCTGTGCTGCTGCTGCTGCCTGTGCTGCTGCTGCTGCCTGTGCTGCTGCGGCTGTTACTGCTGCTGCCTGTGCTGCTGCTGTTACTGCTGCTGCTGCTGTTACTGCTGTTGGCTGCTGCTGTTACTGCTGCTGTTGCCGCTGCTACTGCTGGCGGCTGCTGCTGCTGCTACTACCACTACTATACTGCTGGGTGCTGCTGCTGCTGCTGCTGCTGCTATTGCTGGCTGCTGCTGCTGCTGGCTGCTGCTGTTGCTGCTGCTGTTGCTGCTGCTACTGCTGGCGGCTACTGCTGCTGCTACTACCACTATTATACTGCTGGGTGCTGCTGCTGCTGCTGCTGCTGTTGCTGCTGCTACTGCTGGCGGCTGCTGCTGCTGCTGCTGCTACTACCACTACTATACTGCTGGGTGCTGCTGCTGCTGCTGCTGCTGGCAGCTGCTGTTGCTGCTGCTGTTGCTGCTGCTACTACTGGCGGCTGCTGCTGCTGCTACTGCCACTACTGGTAGCTGCTGCTGCTGCTGTTACTGCTGGGTGCTGCTGCTGCTGCTGCTGCTACTGCTGCTATTGCTGGTTGCTGCTGCTGGCTGCTGCTGCTGCTGCTGCTGCTATTGCTGGCTGCTGCTGCTGGCTGCTGCTGCTGCCGCTGCTGCCTGTGCTGCTGCTGCTGCTGTTGCTACTGATCCTGCATGCTGCTGCTGTTGATGCTACTGCTGCTCCTGTTGCTGCAACTGCTGCTGCTGCTTCTGTTGCTACAGCTGCTGCGGGAGTTGGGTTGCCATCCGTCAGCTGTGTAGCTCATCCACACTTATGGGCCCTCCTGAGGGGCCCCCGATGGATGTAGTGAACGTAACATCACTCTCCTAAGAGATAGATAACATCGATTTCTGGGGGACAGCTGGTCACTCCTATCTGGCTTGACCGTGTACTCTCGGAACCTTCCACTCTCAACGACCACAACTATTTTGTCACACAACTTTGCAATGGAGTGTTGTATCCTGACGGAGAGTAGCATAACCTGGCCACTATAATCATACTTCTTCGTGACCTCCGCCATCTGCTTCTCCCTGCCACGCAGAGTCCTCCATCAGTGCTGGTACTCGCTGAAGTACTGTCTCCTCTTGCTCTCGGAGTTGCGTGGTTATTTCTCAGTAACCATTGCTGTGTGTCACAGGGACGTGTTACTGCAGGAGAGCCTTGGTGACTACGTCACCAGCAGGCAGTCTTCTTTCTCGATATTGTCGGGGATTGTGCTTTGAACTGCAGTAAATGCAGCCTCTGCCTGCCTAGGAGGGGGTAGTGGGTGGATAGTAATGGGTGGGCAGTAGTAGGTGGACAGTAATGGGTGGACACCAGTGGGTGACACACCACTACTTAAAAACAATTGTGCATTTCAGCAGTGGGGGGGTTTAGTATTTGTGTCCATGAAGACTTCCTCTGGAGGCCTTTCCTCACCCCTCTCCCCCAGGTGAAGTACCTCCCCCAGCTCCTGGGAGGCGGACGAGGCAGGTGTCACTCCTCTCTCCAGCCTCTCAGTCTATCAGCGCGAGTCATTATAAACCGAGCCATCAAGCGAGAGCAGTTTGCCACTGCTTGTCTGAAGGGTAAATCAAGGGATGGAGTTAGTGGCAGTGGTTCCTAGTGTTGAGAGAGACATGCACCTCACAAGAGATACAGTCTGCAACACACCTGCACCTCACAAGAGATACAGTCTGCAACACACATGCGCCTCACAAGAGATACAGTCTGCAACACACCTGCACCTCACAAGAGATACAGTCTGCAACACACATGCACCTCACAAGAGATACAGTCTGCAACACACCTGCACCTCACAAGAGATACAGTCTGCAACACACATGCACCTCACAAGAGATACAGTCTGCAACACACATGCACCTCACAAGAGATACAGTCTGCAACACACCTGCACCTCACAAGAGATACAGTCTGCAACACACATGCACCTCACAAGAGATACAGTCTGCAACACACCTGCACCTCACAAGAGATACAGTCTGCAACACACCTGCACCTCACAAGAGATACAGTCTGCAACACACATGCACCTCACAAGAGATACAGTCTGCAACACACCTGCACCTCACAAGAGATACAGTCTGCAACACACCTGCACCTCACAAGAGATACAGTCTGCAACACACATGCACCTCACAAGAGATACAGTCTGCAACACACCTGCACCTCACAAGAGATACAGTCTGCAACACACCTGCACCTCACAAGAGATACAGTCTGCAACACACCTGCACCTCACAAGAGATACAGTCTGCAACACACATGCACCTCACAAGAGATACAGTCTGCAACACACATGCACCTCACAAGAGATACAGTCTGCAACACACCTGCACCTCACAAGAGATACAGTCTGCAACACACATGCACCTCACAAGAGATACAGTCTGCAACACACATGCACCTCACACGAGATACAGTCTGCAACACACATGCACCTCACAAGAGATACAGTCTGCAACACACATGCACCTCACAAGAGATACAGTCTGCAACACACATGCACCTCACAAGAGATACAGTCTGCAACACACATGCACCTCACAAGAGATACAGTCTGCAACACACATGCACCTCACAAGAGATACAGTCTGCAACACACATGCACCTCACAAGAGATACAGTCTGCAACACACATGCACCTCACAAGAGATACAGTCTGCAACACACATGCACCTCACACGAGATACAGTCTGCAACATACTTAAATGTTCTGGAGACTTTAGCCTCGTATTGTATTGTGTTCAATAATTGGATAAAAACATTGTAATATACTAAATGGTGGTAATTTATTTTTTTGAGTTATATATCAATGTCTTGTGTGATCTTATATGACCTCTGTTATCCTATAGTTTGCGCTGCCGCTCACAGGATGATCACTGGGTACACAGTAGAGTAGGTGCTCAGGCGACACAGCTAAAAACAAGTGACACACGATGACTGATGGTACTGCAAATTAGCTGGCAGTCCCGATCAGAACACTGCCAGCCAGGCTTACAGCACTGCCAGCCAGGCTTACAGCACTGCCAGCCAGGCTTATAGCACTGCCAGCCAGGCTTACAGCACTGCCAGCCAGGCTTACAGCACTGCCAGCCAGGCTTACAGCACTGCCAGCCAGGCTTACAGCACTGCCAGCCAGGCTTACAGCACTGCCAGCCAGGCTTACAGCACTGCCAGCCAGGCTTACAGCACTGCCAGCCAGGCTTATAGCGCTGCCAGCCAGGCTTACAGCACTGCCAGCCAAGCTTACAGCACTGCCAGCCAGGTTTACAGCACTGCCAGCCAGGCTTACAGCACTGCCAGCCAGGCTTATAGCACTGCCAGCCAGGCTTACAGCACTGCCAGCCAGGCTTACAGCACTGCCAGCCAGGCTTACAGCACTGCCAGCCAGGCTTACAGCACTGCCAGCCAGGTTTACAGCACTGCCAGCCAGGCTTACAGCACTGCCAGCCAGGCTTATAGCACTGCCAGCCAGGCTTACAGCACTGCCAGCCAGGCTTACAGCACTGCCAGGAAGGCTTACAGCACTGCCAGCCAGGCTTACAGCACTGCCAGCCAGGCTTACAGCACTGCCAGCCAGGCTTACAGCACTGCCAGCCAGGCTTACAGCACTGCCAGCCAGGTTTACAGCACTGCCAGCCAGGCTTACAGCACTGCCAGGAAGGCTTACAGCACTGCCAGCCAGGCTTACAGCACTGCCAGCCAGGCTTACAGCACTGCCAGCCAGGCTTACAGCACTGCCAGCCAGGTTTACAGCACTGCCAGCCAGGCTTACAGCACTGCCAGCCAGGCTTATAGCACTGCCAGCCAGGCTTACAACACTGCCAGCCAGGCTTACAGCACTGCCAGCCAGGCTTACAGCACTGCCAGCCAGGCTTACAGCACTGCCAGCCAAGCTTATAGCACTGCCATTTTGGCTTACAACACAGCCAGCAAGGCTTACAGCACTGCCAGCCAGGCTTACAGCACTGCCATCCAGGCTTACAGCACTGCCAGCAAGGCTTACAGAACTTCCAGCAAGGCTTACAGCACTGCCAGCAAGGCTTACAGCACTGCCAGCAAGGCTTACAGCACTGCCATCCAGGCTTACAGCACTGCCAGTCAGGCTTACAACACTGCCAGCCAGGCTCAGAACACTGCCAGCCAGGCTCAGAACACTGCCAGCCAGGCTCAGAACACTGCCAGCCAGACTCAGAACACTACCAGCCAGGCTCAAAACACTGCCAGCCAGGCTCAGAACACTGCCAGCCAGGCTCAGAACACTGCCAGCCAGGCTCAGAACACTGCCAGCCAGGCTCAGAACACTGCCAGCCAGGCTCAGAGTATCAGATATCCTGGCGTGCTGCCTGGAGGCCCACATGACAAGTGTAGCAAACAGTGCCTACACTGCTTGCTTCACACCCATATAAAAGCGTTGGTAAAACTATACTCTCATACATTCCCCTCTTTGCCTCCAAGGACAAAGTTCTTTGTCTCCACAGACTCCTAAGTGCACCACTCACTCTTTTTCCCTCATCAATTCTATGATTCACCTCATCTTTCATGGACCCATCCGCTGACACGTCCACTCCCAAATATCTGAATACGTTCACCTCCTCCATACTCTCTCCCTCCAATCTGATATTCAATCTTTCATCACCTAATCTTTTTGTTATCCTCATAACCTTACTCTTTCCTGTATTCACCTTTAATTTTCTTCTTTTGCACACCCTACCAAATTCATCCACCAATCTCTGCAACTTCTCTTCAGAATGTCCCAAGAGCACAGTGTCATCAGCAAAGAGCAACTGTGACAACTCCCACTTTGTGTGTGATTCTTTATCTTTTAACTCCACGCCTCTTGCCAAGACCCTCGCATTTACTTCTCTTACAACCCCATCTATAAATATATTAAACAACCACGGTGACATCACACATCCTTGTCTAAGGCCTACTTTTACTGGGAAAAAATTTCCCTCTTTCCTACATACTCTAACTTGAGCCTCACTATCCTCGTAAAAACTCTTCACTGCTTTCAGTAACCTACCTCCTACACGATACACTTGCAACATCTGCCACATTGCCCCCCTATCCACCCTGTCATACGCCTTTTCCAAATCCATAAATGCCACAAGGACCTCTTTAGCCTTATCTAAATACTGTTCACTTATATGTTTCACTGTAAACACCTGGTCCACACACCCCCTACCTTTCCTAAAGCCTCCTTGTTCATCTGCTATCCTATTCTCCGTCTTACTCTTAATTCTTTCAATTATAACTCTACCATACACCTTACCAGGTACACTCAACAGACTTATCCCCCTATAATTTTTGCACTCTCTTTTATCCCCTTTGCCTTTATACAAAGGAACTATGCATGCTCTCTGCCAATCCCTAGGTACCTTACCCTCTTCCATACATTTATTAAATAATTGCACCAACCACTCCAAAACTATATCCCCACCTGCTTTTAACATTTCTATCTTTATCCCATCAATCCCGGCTGCCTTACCCCCTTTCATTTTACCTACTGCCTCACGAACTTCCCCTACACTCACAACTGGCTCTTCCTCACTCCTACAAGATGTTATTCCTCCTTGCCCTATACACGAAATCACAGCTTCCCTATCTTCATCAACATTTAACAATTCCTCAAAATATTCCCTCCATCTTCCCAATACCTCTAACTCTCCATTTAATAACTCTCCTCTCCTATTTTTAACTGACAAATCCATTTGTTCTCTAGGCTTTCTTAACTTGTTAATCTCACTCCAAAACTTTTTCTTATTTTCAACAAAATTTGTTGATAACATCTCACCCACTCTCTCATTTGCTCTCTTTTTACATTGCTTCACCACTCTCTTAACTTCTCTCTTTTTCTCCATATACTCTTCCCTCCTTGCATCACTTCTACTTTGTAAAAACTTCTCATATGCTAACTTTTTCTCCCTTACTACTCTCTTTACATCATCATTCCACCAATCGCTCCTCTTCCCTCCTGCACCCACTTTCCTGTAACCACAAACTTCTGCTGAACACTCTAACACTACATTTTTAAACCTAGCCCATACCTCTTCGACCCCATTGCCTATGCTCTCATTAGCCCATCTATCCTCCAATAGCTGTTTATATCTTACCCTAACTGCCTCCTCTTTTAGTTTATAAACCTTCACCTCTCTCTTCCCTGATGCTTCTATTCTCCTTGTATCCCATCTACCTTTTACTCTCAGTGTAGCTACAACTAGAAAGTGATCTGATATATCTGTGGCCCCTCTATAAACATGTACATCCTGAAGTCTACTCAACAGTCTTTTATCTACCAATACATAATCCAACAAACTACTGTCATTTCGCCCTACATCATATCGTGTATACTTATTTATCCTCTTTTTCTTAAAATATGTATTACCTATAACTAAACCCCTTTCTATACAAAGTTCAATCAAAGGGCTCCCATTATCATTTACACCTGGCACCCCAAACTTACCTACCACACCCTCTCTAAAAGTTTCTCCTACTTTAGCATTCAGGTCCCCTACCACAATTACTCTCTCATTTGGTTCAAAGGCTCCTATACATTCACTTAACATCTCCCAAAATCTCTCTCTCTCCTCTGCATTCCTCTCTTCTCCAGGTGCATACACGCTTATTATGACCCACTTCTCGCATCCAACCTTTACTTTAATCCACATAATTCTTGAATTTACACATTCATATTCTCTTTTCTCCTTCCATAACTGATCATTTAACATTATTGCTACCCCTTCCTTTGCTCTAACTCTCTCAGATACTCCAGATTTAATCCCATTTATTTCCCCCCACTGAAACTCTCCTACCCCCTTCAGCTTTGTTTCGCTTAGGGCCAGGACATCCAACTTCTTTTCATTCATAACATCAGCAATCATCTGTTTCTTGTCATCCGCACTACATCCACGCACATTTAAGCAACCCAGTTTTATAAAGTTTTTCTTCTTCTCTTTTTTAGTAAATGTATACAGGAGAAGGGGTTACTAGCCCATTGCTCCCGGCATTTTAGTCGCCTCATACGACACGCATGGCTTACGGAGGAAAGATTCTTTTCCACTTCCCCATGGACAATAGAAGAAATAAAAAAGAACAAGAGCTATTTAGAAAAAGGAGAAAAACCTAGATGTATGTATATATATATATGCATGTGCGTGTCTGTGAAGTGTGACCAAAGTGTAAGTAGGAGTAGCAAGATATCCCTGTTATCTTAGCGTGTTTATGAGACAGAAAAAGAAAACCAGCAATCCTACCATCATGTAAAACAGTTACAGATTTCTGTTACACAGTCATCTGGCAGGACAGGTGTTCTTAGAATTATTTAGGGCGTGTGAGTGATAGTAAGGAAGCCCTGTGCTGCTGCTGCTGCTGCTGCTGCTGTTGTTGCTGCCTGTGCTGCTGCTGCTGCTGCTGTTGTTGCTGCCTGTCCTGCTGCTGCTGCTGCTGTTGTTGTTGCTGCTGCCTGTCCTGCTGCTGCTGCTGCTGTTGTTGCTGCCTGTGCTGCTGTTGCTGTTGTTGTTGTTGCTGCTGCCTGTCCTGCTGCTGCTGCTGCTGTTGTTGTTGCTGCTGCCTGTCCTGCTGCTGCTGCTGCTGTTGTTGCTGCCTGTGCTGCTGCTGTTGTTGTTGCTGCTGCCTGTCCTGCTGCTGCTGCTGCTGTTGTTGCTGCCTGTGCTGCTGCTGCTGTTGTTGTTGCTGCTGCCTGTCCTGCTGCTGCTGCTGCTGTTGTTGCTGCCTGTGCTGCTGTTGCAGCTGCCTGTGCTGCTGCTGCTGCCTGTGCTGCTGCTGCTGTTTGTGCTGCTGCTGCTGCTGCTGCTGCCTGTACTGCTGCTGCTGCTGCCTGTGCTGTTGCTGCTGCTGCTGCTGCTGCTGCTGCTGCCTGTGCTGCTGTTGCTGCTGTTGCTGCTGCCTGTGCTGCTGCTGCTGCTGCCTGTGCTGCTGTTGCTGCTGCTGCTGCTGCTGCCTGTGCTGCTGCTGCTGCTGCTGCCTGTGCTGCTGCTGCTGCCTGTGCTGCTGCTGCCTGTGCTGCTGCTGCTGCTGTTGCTGCTGCCTGTGCTGCTGCTGCTGCTGCCTGTGCTGCTGTTGCTGCTGCCTGTGCTGCTGCTGCTGCTGCTGTTGCTGCTGCCTGTGCTGCTGCTGCTGCTGCCTGTGCTGCTGTTGCTGCTGTTGCTGCTGCCTGTGCTGCTGCTGCTGCTGCCTGTGCTGCTGTTGCTGCTGCCTGTGCTGCTGCTGCTGCTGCTGTTGCTGCTGCCTGTGCTGCTGCTGCTGCTGCCTGTGCTGCTGCTGCTGCTGCTGCCTGTGCTGCTGCTGCTGCCTGTGCTGCTGCTGCCTGTGCTGCTGCTGCTGTGCTGCTGCTGCTGCTGCTGTCTGTGCTGCTGCTGCTGCCTGTGCTGCTGCTGCTGCCTGTGCTGCTGCTGCTGCCTGTGCTGCTGCTGCTACTGCCTGTGCTGCTGCCTGTGCTGCTGCTGCTGCCTGTGCTGCTGCTGCTGCCTGTGCTGCTGCTGCTGCCTGTGCTGCTGCGGCTGTTACTGCTGCTGCCTGTGCTGCTGCTGTTACTGCTGCTGCTGCTGTTACTGCTGTTGGCTGCTGCTGTTACTGCTGCTGTTGCCGCTGTTACTGCTGGCGGCTGCTGCTGCTGCTACTACCACTACTATACTGCGGTGTGCTGCTGCTGCTGCTGCTGCTGCTATTGCTGGCTGCTGCTGCTGCTGGCTGCTGCTGTTGCTGCTGCTGTTGCTGCTGCTACTGCTGGCGGCTACTGCTGCTGCTACTACCACTATTATACTGCTGGGTGCTGCTGCTGCTGCTGCTGCTGCTGTTGCTGCTGCTACTGCTGGCGGTTGCTGCTGCTGCTGCTGCTACTACCACTACTATACTGCTGGGTGCTGCTGCTGCTGCTGGCAGCTGCTGTTGCTGCTGCTACTACTGGCGGCTGCTGCTGCTGCTACTGCCACTACTGGTAGCTGCTGCTGCTGCTGTTACTGCTGGGTGCTGCTGCTGCTGCTGCTGCTGCTGCTGCTATTGCTGGTTGCTGCTGCTGGCTGCTGCTGCTGCTGCTGCTGCTATTGCTGGCTGCTGCTGCTGGCTGCTGCTGCTGCTGTTGCTACTGATCCTGCCTGCTGCTGCTGTTGATGCTACTGCTGCTCCTGTTGCTGCAACTGCTGCTGCTGCTTCTGTTGCTACAGCTGCTGCGGGAGTTGGGCTGCCATCCGTCAGCTGTGTAGCTCATCCACACTTATGGGCCCTCCTGAGGGGCCCACGATGGATGTAGTGAACGTAACATCACTCTCCTAAGAGATAGATAACACCGATTTCTGGGGGACAGCTGGTCACTCCTATCTGGCTTGACCGTGTACTACCGGAACCTTCCACTCTCGACGACCACAACTATTTTGTCACACAACTTTGCAATGGAGTGTTGTATCCTGACGGAGAGTAGCATAACCTGGCCACTATAATCATACTTCTTCGTGACCTCCGCCATCTGCTTCTCCCTGCCACGCAGAGTCCTCCATCAGTGCTGGTACTCGCTGAAGTACTGTCTCCTCTTGCTCTCGGAGTTGCGTGGTTATTTCTCAGTAACCATTGCTGTGTGTCACAGGGACGTGTTACTGCAGGAGAGCCTTGGTGACTACGTCACCAGCAGGCAGTCTTCTTTCTCGATATTGTCGGGGATTGTGCTTTGAACTGCAGTAAATGCAGCCTCTGCCTACCTAGGAGGGGGTAGTGGGTGGATAGTAATGGGTGGGCAGTAGTAGGTGGACAGTAATGGGTGGACACCAGTGGGTGACACACCACTACTTAAAAACAATTGTGCATTTCAGCAGTGGGGGGGTTTAGTATTTGTGTCCATGAAGACTTCCTCTGGAGGCCTTTCCTCACCCCTCTCCCCCAGGTGAAGTACCTCCCCCAGCTCCTGGGAGGCGGACGAGGCAGGTGTCACTCCTCTCTCCAGCCTCTCAGTCTATCAGCGCGAGTCATTATAAACCGAGCCATCAAGCGAGAGCAGTTTGCCACTGCTTGTCTGAAGGGTAAATCAAGGGATGGAGTTAGTGGCAGTGGTTCCTAGTGTTGAGAGAGACATGCACCTCACAAGAGATACAGTCTGCAACACACCTGCACCTCACAAGAGATACAGTCTGCAACACACATGCACCTCACAAGAGATACAGTCTGCAACACACATGCACCTCACAAGAGATACAGTCTGCAACACACATGCACCTCACAAAAGATACAGTCTGCAACACACCTGCACCTCACAAGAGATACAGTCTGCAACACACATGCACCTCACAAGAGATACAGTCTGCAACACACATGCACCTCACAAGAGATACAGTCTGCAACACACATGCACCTCACAAGAGATACAGTCTGCAACACACCTGCACCTCACAAGAGATACAGTCTGCAACACACCTGCACCTCACAAGAGATACAGTCTGCAACACACATGCACCTCACAAGAGATACAGTCTGCAACACACCTGCACCTCACAAGAGATACAGTCTGCAACACACATGCACCTCACAAGAGATACAGTCTGCAACACACATGCACCTCACAAGAGATACAGTCTGCAACACACCTGCACCTCACAAGAGATACAGTCTGCAACACACCTGCACCTCACAAGAGATACAGTCTGCAACACACATGCACCTCACAAGAGATACAGTCTGCAACACACCTGCACCTCACAAGAGATACAGTCTGCAACACACCTGCACTGCACCTCACAAGAGATACAGTCTGCAACACACCTGCACCTCACAAGAGATACAGTCTGCAACACACATGCACCTCACAAGAGATACAGTCTGCAACACACCTGCACCTCACAAGAGATACAGTCTGCAACACACCTGCACCTCACAAGAGATACAGTCTGCAACACACCTGCACCTCACAAGAGATACAGTCTGCAACACACCTGCACCTCACAAGAGATACAGTCTGCAACACACATGCACCTCACAAGAGATACAGTCTGCAACACACATGCACCTCACAAGAGATACAGTCTGCAACACACATGCACCTCACAAGAGATACAGTCTGCAACACACCTGCACCTCACAAGAGATACAGTCTGCAACACACCTGCACCTCACAAGAGATACAGTCTGCAACACACATGCACCTCACAAGAGATACAGTCTGCAACACACATGCACCTCACAAGAGATACAGTCTGCAACACACCTGCACCTCACAAGAGATACAGTCTGCAACACACATGCACCTCACAAGAGATACAGTCTGCAACACACATGCACCTCACACGAGATACAGTCTGCAACACACATGCACCTCACAAGAGATACAGTCTGCAACACACCTGCACCTCACAAGAGATACAGTCTGCAACACACATGCACGTCACAAGAGATACAGTCTGCAACACACCTGCACCTCACAAGAGATACAGTCTGCAACACACCTGCACCTCACAAGAGATACAGTCTGCAACACACATGCACCTCACAAGAGATACAGTCTGCAACACACCTGCACCTCACAAGAGATACAGTCTGCAACACACCTGCACCTCACAAGAGATACAGTCTGCAACACACATGCACCTCACAAGAGATACAGTCTGCAACACACCTGCACCTCACAAGAGATACAGTCTGCAACACACCTGCACCTCACAAGAGATACAGTCTGCAACACACCTGCACCTCACAAGAGATACAGTCTGCAACACACCTGCACCTCACAAGAGATACAGTCTGCAACACACATGCACCTCACAAGAGATACAGTCTGCAACACACATGCACCTCACAAGAGATACAGTCTGCAACACACCTGCACCTCACAAGAGATACAGTCTGCAACACACATGCACCTCACAAGAGATACAGTCTGCAACACACATGCACCTCACACGAGATACAGTCTGCAACACACATGCACCTCACAAGAGATACAGTCTGCAACACACATGCACCTCACAAGAGATACAGTCTGCAACACACATGCACCTCACAAGAGATACAGTCTGCAACACACATGCACCTCACAAGAGATACAGTCTGCAACACACATGCACCTCACAAGAGATACAGTCTGCAACACACATGCACCTCACACGAGATACAGTCTGCAACATACTTAAATGTTCTGGAGACTTTAGCCTCGTATTGTATTGTGTTCAATAATTGGATAAAAACATTGTAATATACTAAATGGTGGTAATTTATTTTTTTGAGTTATATATCAATGTCTTGTGTGATCTTATATGACCTCTGTTATCCTATAGTTTGCGCTGCCGCTCACAGGATGATCACTGGGTACACAGTAGAGTAGGTGCTCAGGCGACACAGCTAAAAACAAGTGACACACGATGACTGATGGTACTGCAAATTAGCTGGCAGTCCCGATCAGAACACTGCCAGCCAGGCTTACAGCACTGCCAGCCAGGCTTACAGCACTGCCAGCCAGGCTTATAGCACTGCCAGCCAGGCTTACAGCACTGCCAGCCAGGCTTACAGCACTGCCAGCCAGGCTTACAGCACTGCCAGCCAGGCTTACAGCACTGCCAGCCAGGCTTACAGCACTGCCAGCCAGGCTTACAGCACTGCCAGCCAGGCTTACAGCACTGCCAGCCAGGCTTATAGCACTGCCAGCCAGGCTTACAGCACTGCCAGCCAAGCTTACAGCACTGCCAGCCAGGTTTACAGCACTGCCAGCCAGGCTTACAGCACTGCCAGCCAGGCTTATAGCACTGCCAGCCAGGCTTACAGCACTGCCAGCCAGGCTTACAGCACTGCCAGCCAGGCTTACAGCACTGCCAGCCAGGCTTACAGCACTGCCAGCCAGGTTTACAGCACTGCCAGCCAGGCTTACAGCACTGCCAGCCAGGCTTATAGCACTGCCAGCCAGGCTTACAGCACTGCCAGCCAGGCTTACAGCACTGCCAGGAAGGCTTACAGCACTGCCAGCCAGGCTTACAGCACTGCCAGCCAGGCTTACAGCACTGCCAGCCAGGCTTACAGCACTGCCAGCCAGGCTTACAGCACTGCCAGCCAGGTTTACAGCACTGCCAGCCAGGCTTACAGCACTGCCAGGAAGGCTTACAGCACTGCCAGCCAGGCTTACAGCACTGCCAGCCAGGCTTACAGCACTGCCAGCCAGGCTTACAGCACTGCCAGCCAGGTTTACAGCACTGCCAGCCAGGCTTACAGCACTGCCAGCCAGGCTTATAGCACTGCCAGCCAGGCTTACAGCACTGCCAGCCAGGCTTACAGCACTGCCAGGAAGGCTTACAGCACTGCCAGCCAGGCTTACAGCACTGCCAGCAAAGCTTATAGCACTGCCAGCTTGGCTTACAACACAGCCAGCAAGGCTTACAGCACTGCCAGCCAGGCTTACAGCACTGCCATCCAGGCTTACAGCACTGCCAGCAAGGCTTACAGAACTTCCAGCAAGGCTTACAGCACTGCCAGCAAGGCTTACAGCACTGCCAGCAAGGCTTACAGCACTGCCATCCAGGCTTACAGCACTGCCAGTCAGGCTTACAACACTGCCAGCCAGGCTCAGAACACTGCCAGCCAGGCTCAGAACACTGCCAGCCAGGCTCAGAACACTGCCAGCCAGACTCAGAACACTACCAGCCAGGCTCAGAACACTGCCAGCCAGGCTCAGAACACTGCCAGCCAGGCTCAGAACACTGCCAGCCAGGGTCAGAACACTGCCAGCCAGGCTCAGAACACTGCCAGCCAGGCTCAGAACACTGCCAGCCAGGCTCAGAACACTGCCAGCCAGGCTCAGAGTATCAGATATCCTGGCGTGCTGCCTGGAGGCCCACATGACAAGTGTAGCAAACAGTGCCTACACTGCTTGCTCTATCGTCTACTGCTCACTACTGCAATGCCTGGCACTTCCATTCTGGGAATCTAGAGTGGATAGCTCCCCTGAGACTGGTGTCACAACACTGGTGGATGTTCATTACTCCTTGCTACCGTGACCATTCCTTGTGGCTCACCCGTTGTAACAGAGAGCTTCTCCACGACCGCAAACGGAGACGCCACATCACGATACTCTCTCTAGAGAGCTGGATGCTGGGGACACACTGTTGGTGATGCTGGTGAAGACACTGTTGGTGATGCTGGGGAAGACACTGTTGGTGATGCTGGGGAAGACATTGCTGGTGATGCTGAGGAAGACAGTTGGTGGTGCTGGGGAAGACACTGTTGGTGGTGCTGGGAAAGACACTGTTGGTGATGCTGGGGAAGATACTGTTGGTGATGCTGGGGAAGACACTGTTGGCGATGATGGGGAAGATACTGTTGGTGGTGCTGGGGAAGATACTGTTGGTGATGCTGGGGAAGACATTGCTGGTGATGCTGAGGAAGACACTGTTGGTGGTGCTGGGGAAGACACTGTTGGTGATGCTGGGGAAGATACTGTTGGTGATGCTGGGGAAGACACTGTTGGTGGTGCTGGGGAAGATGCTGTTGGTGGTGCTGGGGAAGATACTGTTAGTGGTGCTGGGGAAGATACTGTTGGTGATGCTGGGGAAGACACTGTTGGTGGTGCTGGGGAAGACACTGTTGGTGATGCTGGGGAAGACACTGTTGGTGGTGCTGGGGAAGACACTGTTGGTGATGCTGGGGAAGACACTGTTGGTGATGCTGGGGAAGACACTGTTGGTGGTGCTGGGGAAGACATTGCTGGTGATGCTGAGGAAGACACTGTTGGTGGTGCTGGGGAAGATAATGTTGGTGGTGTTGGGGAAGATACTGTTAGTGGTGCTGGGGAAGATAATGTTGGTGGTGCTGGGGAAGAAACTGTTGGTGGTGCTGGGGAAGACACTGTTGGTGGGGCTGGGGAAGATACTGTTGGTGGTGCTGGGGAAGATACTGTTGGTGGTGCTGGGGAAGATACTGTTGGTGGTGCTGGGGAAGATACTGTTGGTGGTGCTGGGGAAGATACTGTTGGTGGTGCTGGGGAAGATACTGTTGGTGGTGCTGGGGAAGATACTGTTGGTGGTGCTGGGGAAGACACTGTTGGTGGTGCTGGGGAAGATACTGTTGGTGGTGCTGGGGAAGATACTGTTGGTGGTGCTGGGGAAGATACTGTTGGTGGTGCTGGGGAAGATACTGTTGGTGGTGCTGGGGAAGATACTGTTGGTGGTGCTGGGGAAGATACTGTTGGTGGTGCTGGGGAAGACACTGTTGGTGGTGCTGGGGAAGATGCTGTTGGTGGTGCTGGGGAAGATACTGTTGGTGGTGCTGTGGAAGATACTGTTGGTGGTGCTGGGGAAGATACTGTTGGTGGTGCTGGGGAAGACACTGTTGGTGGTGCTGGGGAAGATACTGTTGGTGGTGCTGGGGAAGACACTGTTGGTGGTGCTGGTAAAGATACTGTTGGTGGTGCTGGGGAAGATACTGTTGGTGGTGCTGGGGAAGATACTGTTGGTGGTGCTGGGGAAGATACTGTTGGTGGTGCTGGGGAAGATACTGTTGGTGGTGCTGGGGAAGATACAGTTGGTGGTGCTGGGGAAGACACTGTTGGTGGTGCTGGGGAAGATACTGTTGGTGGTGCTGGGGAAGATACTGTTGGTGGTGCTGGGGAAGATACTGTTGGTGGTGCTGGGGAAGATACTGTTGGTGGTGCTGGGGAAGATACTGTTGGTGGTGCTGGGGAAGACACTGTTGGTGGTGCTGGGGAAGATACTGTTGGTGGTGCTGGGGAAGATACTGTTGGTGGTGCTGGGGAAGATACTGTTGGTGGTGCTGGGGAAGATACTGTTGGTGGTGCTGGGGAAGACACTGTTGGTGGTGCTGGGGAAGATACTGTTGGTGGTGCTGTGGAAGATACTGTTGGTGGTGCTGGGGAAGATACTGTTGGTGGTGCTGGGGAAGATACTGTTGGTGGTGCTGTGGAAGATACTGTTGGTGGTGCTGGGGAAGATACTGTTGGTGGTGCTGGGGAAGACACTGTTGGTGGTGCTGGGGAAGATACTGTTGGTGGTGCTGGGGAAGATACTGTTGGTGGTGCTGGGGAAGATACTGTTGGTGGTGCTGGGGAAGATACTGTTGGTGGTGCTGGGGAAGACACTGTTGGTGGTGCTGGGGAAGATACTGTTGGTGGTGCTGGGGAAGATACTGTTGGTGGTGCATGGCGGTGATGCTGTTGTACACTACCTGTGTTGTACACTACCTGTGTTGTACACTACCTGTGTTGTACACTACCTGTGTTGTACACTACCTGTGTTGTACACTGCCTGTGTTGTACACTGCCTGTGTTGTACACTACCTGTGTTGTACACTACCTGTGTTGTACACTACCTGTGTTGTACACTACCTGTGTTGTACACTACCTGTGTTGTACACTACCTGTGTTGTACACTGCCTGTGTTGTACACTGCCTGTGTTGTACACTACCTGTGTTGTACACTACCTGTGTTGTACACTACCACCTGTGTTGTACACTACTACCTGTGTTGTACACTGCCTGTGTTGTACACTACCTGTGTTGTACACTACCTGTGTTGTACACTACCTGTGTTGTACACTACCACCTGTGTTGTACACTACCTGTGTTGTACACTACTACCTGTGTTGTACACTACCTGTGTTGTACACTACCACCTGTGTTGTACACTACCTGTGTTGTACACTACCTGTGTTGTACACTACCTGTGTTGTACACTACCTGTGTTGTACACTACCTGTGTTGTACACTACCACCTGTGTTGTACACTACCACCTGTGTTGTACACCACCTGTGTTGTACACTACCTGTGTTGTACACTACCTGTGTTGTACACTACCTGTGTTGTACACTACCTGTGTTGTACACTACCTGTGTTGTACACTACCTGTGTTGTACACTACCTGTGTTGTACACTACCTTTGTTGTACACTGCCTGTGTTGTACACTGCCTGTGTTGTACACTACCTGTGTTGTACACTACCTGTGTTGTACACTACCTGTGTTGTACACTACCTGTGTTGTACACTACCTGTGTTGTACACTGCCTGTGTTGTACACTGCCTGTGTTGTACACTACCTGTGTTGTACACTACCTGTGTTGTACACTACCTGTGTTGTACACTACCTGTGTTGTACACTACCTTTGTTGTACACTGCCTGTGTTGTACACTGCCTGTGTTGTACACTACCTGTGTTGTACACTACCTGTGTTGTACACTACCTGTGTTGTACACTACCTGTGTTGTACACTACCTGTGTTGTACACTGCCTGTGTTGTACACTACCTGTGTTGTACACTACCTGTGTTGTACACTACCACCTGTGTTGTACACTACTACCTGTGTTGTACACTGCCTGTGTTGTACACTACCTGTGTTGTACACTACCTGTGTTGTACACTACCTGTGTTGTACACTACCACCTGTGTTGTACACTACCTGTGTTGTACACTACTACCTGTGTTGTACACTACCTGTGTTGTACACTACCACCTGTGTTGTACACTACCTGTGTTGTACACTACCTGTGTTGTACACTACCTGTGTTGTACACTACCTGTGTTGTACACTACCACCTGTGTTGTACACTACCACCTGTGTTGTACACCACCTGTGTTGTACACTACCTGTGTTGTACACTACCTGTGTTGTACACTACCTGTGTTGTACACTACCACCTGTGTTGTACACTACCTGTGTTGTACACTACCTGTGTTGTACACTACCTGTGTTGTACACTACCACCTGTGTTGTACACTACCTGTGTTGTACACTACCTGTGTTGTACACTACCACCTGTGTTGTACACTACCTGTGTTGTACACTACCTGTGTTGTACACTACCTGTGTTGTACACTATCTGTGTTGTACACTACCACCTGTTTTGTACACTACCTGTGTTGTACACTACCTGTGTTGTACACTACCTGTGTTGTACAATACTACCTGTGTTGTACACTACCTGTGTTGTACACTACCTGTGTTGTACACTACCTGTGTTGTACACTACCTGTGTTGTACACTATCTGTGTTGTACACTACTACCTGTGTTGTACACAACCTGTGTTGTACACTACCTGTGTTGTACACTACCTGTGTTGTACACTACCTGTGTTGTACACTACCTGTGTTGTACACTACTACCTGTGTTGTACACTACCTGTGTTGTACACTACCTGTGTTGTACACTACCACCTGTGTTGTACACTACCTGTGTTGTACACTACCTGTGTTGTACACTACCTGTGTTGTACACTATCTGTGTTGTACACTACCACCTGTTTTGTACACTACCTGTGTTGTACACTACCTGTGTTGTACACTACCTGTGTTGTACAATACTACCTGTGTTGTACACTACCTGTGTTGTACACTACCTGTGTTGTACACTACCTGTGTTGTACACTACCTGTGTTGTACACTACTACCTGTGTTGTACACAACCTGTGTTGTACACTACCTGTGTTGTACACTACCTGTGTTGTACACTACCTGTGTTGTACACTACTACCTGTGTTGTACACTGCCTGTGTTGTACACTACCTGTGTTGTACACTACCTGTGTTGTACACTACCTGTGTTGTACACTACTACCTGTGTTGTACACTACCTGTGTTGTACACTACCTGTGTTGTACACTACTACCTGTGTTGTACACTACCTGTGTTGTACACTACCTGTGTTGTACACTACTACCTGTGTTGTACACTACCTGTGTTGTACACTACCTGTGTTGTACACTACCTGTGTTGTACACTACTACCTGTGTTGTACACTACCTGTGTTGTACACTACCTGTGTTGTACACTACTACCTGTGTTGTACACTACCTGTGTTGTACACTCAGAAAGAACACTTCCTGCCACTAGATAACATCTTCTTGCTACCAGAAAATACTTAAAGCAAATGTATATTAAATTCTTGCAAGACAATCTTGAGTAAGACATCACAGTAATGACAGGTGACACCTGCAACACGCTGCACACATCTGCTAACAATTATGTACCAGCAAACTGACCTCTTCTTAGTGCTTATATTATTTGTAGAATGTTTGGGAGAATGTTGATGTGTCGACTTGTGGAACATCCTTGTGGGTCATCTGTGTCTTAACTCCCAGCTGTGTGTGAGAGAGAGAGAGGTAGATAGATAGAGAGAGAGAGATAGAGATAGAGATAGAGATAGAGATAGAGAGATATAGAGATATAGAGATATAGAGATATAGAGAGATAGAGAGATAGAGAGATAGAGATATAGAGATATAGAGAGATAGAGAGATAGAGAGATAGAGATATAGAGATATAGAGGTATAGAGAGATAGAGAGATAGAGAGATAGAGAGATAGAGAGATAGAGATATAGATATATAGAGATATAGAGATATAGAGAGATAGAGAGATAGAGAGATAGAGATATAGAGAGATAGAGAGATAGAGAGATAGAGAGATAGAGATATAGAGATATAGAGAGATAGAGAGATAGAGAGATAGAGATATAGAGAGATAGAGAGAGAGATAGAGAAAGAGAGAGTCAGTCAACCCACCTTATCAAACTTAAGCAATATTACCCATAATAATAACTTGGTATACCTGGTCGTAATGTATCAACACGAACAACGTAACTCGGTTACCTTCAACAAAACCTAACTTACACACACATACACTATATCCCAGAGTTACGTAATACTTCGGGCGTTGCAAAATGCACGCTTAATCATGGTAAACAGCTGTGATTCATAGCAACACACGGCTTGTACGATTTATGAACGCTCTTTATCATTGAATTAAAATTTACGCTGGTGATCGTATATGCAAAAAATTAATGACCCAAAAAAAAAAAAGGTGAAATTATAATAATATTTTTTATAGAGAAATAACTATTGTCATTAACTTTGTTATGCAGGTTATAATGGAGTTAATTAACTAATGTTAATGTCGGCTATAATCAACCTAGAGTTTTGTATTGCTATGTTGGGATATGTTGTTGTATTATATTGTATGTTGGGATATGTTGTTGTATTATATTGTATGTTGGGATATGTTGTTGTATTATATTGTATGTTGGGATATGTTGTTGTATTATATTGTATGTTGGGATATGTTGTTGTATTATATTGTATGTTGGGATATGTTGTTGTATTATAATGTATGTTGTGATATGTATGTTGGGATATGTTGTTGTATTATACTGTATGTTGGGATATGTTGTTGTATTATACTGTATGTTGTGATATGTTGTTGTATTATACTGTATGTTGCGATATGTTGTTGTATTATACTGTATGTTGGGATATGTTGTTGTATTATACTGTATGTTGGGATATGTTGTTGTATTATACTGTATGTTGGGATATGTTGTTATATTATACTGTATGTTGGGATATGTTGTTGTATTATACTGTATGTTGTGATATGTTGTTGTATTATACTGTATGTTGCGATATGTTGTTGTATTATACTGTATGTTGGGATATGTTGTTGTATTATACTGTATGTTGGGATATGTTGTTGTATTATACTGTATGTTGGGATATGTTGTTATATTATACTGTATGTTGTGTTATGTTGTTGTATTATACTGTATGTTGTGATATGTTGTTGTATTATACTGTATGTTGTGATATGTTGTTGTATTATACTGTATGTTGGGATATGTTGTTGTATTATACTGTATGTTGTGATATGTTGTTGTATTATACTGTATGTTGGGATATGTTGTTGTATTATACTGTATGTTGGGATATGTTGTTGTATTATACTGTATGTTGGGATATGTTGTTGTATTATACTGTATGTTGGGATATGTTGTTGTATTATACTGTATGTTGTGATATGTTGTTGTATTATACTGTATGTTGGGATATGTTGTTGTATTATACTGTATGTTGGGATATGTTGTTGTATTATACTGTATGTCGGGATATGTTGTATTATACTGTATGTTGGGATATGTTGTTGTATTATACTGTATGTTGTGATATGTTGTTGTATTATACTGTATGTTGGGATATGTTGTTGTATTATACTGTATGTTGGGATATGTTGTTATATTATACTGTATGTTGTGATATGTTGTTGTATTATACTGTTTGTTGGGATATGTTGTTGTATTATACTGTATGTTGGGATATGTTGTTGTATTATACTGTATGTTGTGATATGTTGTTGTATTATACTGTATGTTGGGATATGTTGTTGTATTATACTGTATGTTGTGATATGTTGTTGTATTATACTGTATGTTGTGATATGTTGTTGTATTATACTGTATGTTGTGATATGTTGTTGTATTATACTGTATGTTGTGATATGTTGTTGTATTATACTGTATGTTGGGATATGTTGTTGTATTATACTGTATGTTGGGATATGTTGTTATATTATACTGTATGTTGTGTTATGTTGTTGTATTATACTGTATGTTGTGATATGTTGTTGTATTATACTGTATGTTGTGATATGTTGTTGTATTATACTGTATGTTGGGATATGTTGTTGTATTATACTGTATGTTGTGATATGTTGTTGTATTATACTGTATGTTGGGATATGTTGTTGTATTATACTGTATGTTGGGATATGTTGTTGTATTATACTGTATGTTGAGATATGTTGTTGTATTATACTGTATGTTGGCATATGTTGTTGTATTATACTGTATGTTGTGATATGTTGTTGTATTATACTGTATGTTGGGATATGTTGTTGTATTATACTGTATGTTGGGATATGTTGTTGTATTATACTGTATGTCGGGATATGTTGTTGTATTATACTGTATGTTGGAATATGTTGTTGTATTATACTGTATGTTGTGATATGTTGTTGTATTATACTGTATGTTGGGATATGTTGTTGTATTATACTGTATGTTGGGATATGTTGTTATATTATACTGTATGTTGTGATATGTTGTTGTATTATACTGTATGTTGGGATATGTTGTTGTATTATACTGTATGTTGGGATATGTTGGGATATGTTGTTGTATTATACTGTATGTTGTGATATGTTGTTGTATTATACTGTATGTTGGGATATGTTGTTGTATTATACTGTATGTTGGGATATGTTGTTGTATTATACTGTATGTTGGGATATGTTGTTATATTATACTGTATGTTGTGATATGTTGTTGTATTATACTGTATGTTGGGATATGTTGTTGTATTATACTGAATGTTGGGATATGTTGTTGTATTATACTGTATGTTGTGATATGTTGTTGTATTATACTGTATGTTGGGATATGTTGTTGTATTATACTGTATGTTGTGATATGTTGTTGTATTATACTGTATGTTGTGATATGTTGTTATATTATACTGTATGTTGTGATATGTTGTTATATTATACTGTATGTTGTGATATGTTGTTATATTATACTGTATGTTGTGATATGTTGTTATATTATACTGTATGTTGGGATATGTTGTTGTATTATACTGTATGTTGGGATATGTTGTTGTATTATACTGTATGTTGGGATATGTTGTTGTATTATACTGTATGTTGGGATATGTTGTTGTATTATACTGTATGTTGGGATATGTTGTTGTATTATACTGTATGTTGTGATATGTTGTTGTATTATACTGAATGTTGGGATATGTTGTTGTATTATACTGTATGTTGTGATATGTTGTTGTATTATACTGTATGTTGGGATATGTTGTTGTATTATACTGTATGTTGGGATATGTTGTCGTATGATAAAATATAACAACACATATGCAACACTTGGGTGTCTTTGTTGTTGCAACGTTTCGCCACACAGTGGCTTCATCAGTCCATACAAAGAAGAATAGTGAAGATGAGAAAGAGACTAAGGTAATCAGTCCCTCAACCCGGAGTCGATGTAATCAGTCCATCAAGACTCATCGACTGATTACACCGACTCCGGGTTGGGGGACTGATTACCTCACTCTCTTGATCTTCAGTATTCTTCTTTGTTTAGGACTGATAAAGCCACTGTGTGGCGAGACGTTCCAACAGTGACGATACCCAAGTGTTGCACATGTGTCTGAAGTTAGTTACTGATGCAACACAAGCGACTTGATGCAACACAAGCATCACATTGATACAGGAGACATGTGTTAGTCCATTAGTACTTTACAACAGGCACAAGTTGATGGCGAAGACACATGTCAAACACCTGCGGGTCTTTATTGATGAATAAGACACATGTCAAACACCTGCGGGTCTTTATTGATGAATAAAACACATGTCAAACACCTGCGGGTCTTTATTGATGAATAAGACACATGTCCAACACCTGCGGGTCTTTATTGATGAATAAGACACATGTCCAACACCTGCGGGTCTTTATTGATGAATAAGACACATGTCCAACACCTGCGGGTCTTTATTGATGAATAAGACACATGTCCAACACCTGCGGGTCTTTATTGATGAATAAGACACATGTCCAACACCTGCGGATCTGTAAATGAAGTGATGGGACAGCCAGGTATTCTTTTCGAGTTGACTGCAGAGAACATATATACACTGGAGTTGGTGCAAGAAGTTCAGTGGTAGTCTTGAAAGTCCAGTGGTAACCTTGACAGTTCAGTGGTAACTTTGAAAGTTCAGTGGTAACCTTGAAAGTTCAGTGGTAGTCTTGAAAGTCCAGTGGTAACCTTGACAGTTCAGTGGTAACCTTGAAAGTTCAGTGGTAACCTTGAAAGTTCAGTGGTAGTCTTGAAAGTCCAGTGGTAACCTTGACAGTTCAGTGGTAACCTTGAAAGTTCAGTGGTAACCTTGAAAGTTCAGTGGTAGTCTTGAAAGTCCAGTGGTAACCTTGACAGTTCAGTGGTAACCTTGAAAGTTCAGTGGTAACCTTGAAAGTTCAGTGGAAGTCTTGAAAGTTCACTGGTAGTCTTGAAAGTCCAGTGGTAACCTTGAAAGTTCAGTGGTAACGTTGAAAGTTCAGTGGAAGTCTTGAAAGTTCAGTGGTAGTCTTGAAAGTCCAGTGGTAACCTTGAAAGTTCAGTGGTAACGTTGAAAGTTCAGTGGTAGTCTTGAAAGTCCAGTGGTAACCTTGAAAGTCCAGTGGTAACCTTGAAAGTTCAGTGGTAACCTTGAAAGTTCATTGGTAATCTTGAAAGTTCAGTGGTAACCTTGAAAGTTCAGTGGTAACCTTGAAAGTCCAGTGGTAACCTTGAAAGTTCAGTGGTAGTCTTGAAAGTTCAGTGGTAACCTCGAAAGTCCAGTGGTAACCTTGAAAGTTCAGTGGTAACGTTGAAAGTTCAGTGGTAACCTTGAAAGTTCAGTGGTAACCTTGAAAGTTCAGTGGTAACCTTGAAAGTCCAGTGGTAACCTTGAAAGTTCAGTGGTAACCTTGAAAGTTCAGTGGTAACCTTGAAAGTTCAGTGGTAACCTTGAAAGTCCAGTGGTAACTTTGAAAGTTCAGTGGTAACATTGAAAGTTCAGTGGTAACCTTGAAAGCTCAGTGGTAACCTTGAAAGTTCAGTGGTAACCTTGAAAGTTCAGTGGTAACGTTGAAAGTTCAGTGGTAACCTTGAAAGTTCAGTGGTAACGTTGAAAGTTCAGTGGTAACCTTGAAAGTTCAGTGGTAACCTTGAAAGTTCAGTGGTAACCTTGAAAGTTCAGTGGTAACCTTGAAAGTTCAGTGATAACCTTGAAAGTTCAGTGGTAACCTTGAAAGTCCAGTGGTAACCTTGAAAGTTAAGTGGTAACCTTGAAAGTCCAGTGGTAACCTTGAAAGTCCAGTGGTAACCTTGAAAGTTCAGTGGTAACCTTGAAAGTTCATTGGTAATCTTGAAAGTTCAGTGGCAACCTTGAAAGTTCAGTGGTAACCTTGAAAGTCCAGTGGTAACCTTGAAAGTCCAGTGGTAACCTTGAAAGTTAAGTGGTAACGTTGAAAGTTCAGTGGTAACCTTGAAAGTTCAGTGGTAACGTTGAAAGTTCAGTGGTAACCTTGAAAGTTAAGTGGTAACCTTGAAAGTCCAGTGGTAACCTTGAAAGTCCAGTGGTAACCTTGAAAGTTCAGTGGTAACCTTGAAAGTTCAGTGGTAACCTTGAAAGTTCAGTGGTAACCTTGAAAGTCCAGTGGTAACCTTGAAAGTTCAGTGGTAACCTTGAAAGTTCAGTGGTAACCTTGAAAGTCCAGTGGTAACCTTGAAAGTCCAGTGGTAACCTTGAAAGTTCAGTGGTAACCTTGAAAGTCCAGTGGTAACCTTGAAAGTCCAGTGGTAACCTTGAAAGTTCAGTGGTAACCTTGAAAGTCCAGTGGTAACCTTGAAAGTCCAGTGGTAACCTTGAAAGTTCAGTGGTAACCTTGAAAGTCCAGTGGTAACCTTTAAAGTTCAGTGGTAACCTTGAAAGTTCAGTGGTAAACTTGGGAGTTCAGTGGTAACCTTGAAAGTTCAGTGGTAACCTTGAAAGTCCAATGGTAATCTTGAAAGTCCAGTGGTAACCTTGAAAGTTCAGTGGTAACCTTGATAGTTCAGTGGTAACCTTTAAAGTTCAGTGGTAACCTTGAAAGTCCAGTGGTAACCTTGAAAGTTCAGTGGTAACCTTGAAAGTTCAGTGGTAACCTTGAAAGTCCAGTGGTAACCTTGAAAGTTCAGTGGTAACCTTGAAAGTTCAGTGGTAACCTTGAAAGTTCAGTGGTAACCTTGAAAGTTCAGTGGTAACCTTGAAAGTCTAGTGTTAACCTAGAAAGTCCAGTGGTAACCTTGAAAGTCCAGTGGTAACCTTGAAAGTCCAGTGGTAACCTTGAAAGTCCAGTGGTAACCTTGAAAGTCCAGTGGTAACCTTGAAAGTTCAGTGGTAACGTTGAAAGTTCAGTGGTAACCTTGAAAGTTCAGTGGTAACGTTGAAAGTTCAGTGGTAACCTTGAAAGTCCAGTGGTAACCTTTAAAGTTCAGTGGTAACCTTGAAAGTTCAGTGGTAACCTTGGAAGTTCAGTGGTAACCTTGAAAGTTCAGTGGTAACCTTGAAAGTCCAGTGGTAACCTTGAAAGTCCAGTGGTAACCTAGAAAGTTCAGTGGTAACCTTGAAAGTTCAGTGGTAACCTTGAAAGTTCAGTGGTAACCTTGAAAGTTCAGTGGTAACCTTGAAAGTTCAGTGGTAACTTTGAAAGTCCAGTGGTAACCTAGAAAGTTCAGTGGTAACGTTGAAAGTTCAGTGGTAACCTTGAAAGTTCAGTGGTAACCTTGAAAGTCCAGTGGTAACCTTGAAAGTCCAGTGGTAACCTTGAAAGTTCAGTGGTAACGTTGAAAGTTCAGTGGTAACCTTGAAAGTTCAGTGGTAACGTTGAAAGTTCAGTGGTAACCTTGAAAGTTCAGTGGTAACCTAGAAAGGTTGAGTCAGTGGATGGTGATGGAAGATAGGCAATATTAACAACGCTATTAACAACATTTACTCTCAATATTTATGTACTGTTGTCTCAGTTATAAATTTCCACTGACCACATCTCCTAAATGTTTTTCTCATTCAGTTTGTCTGAGATCTGCGTTGTTTACTTAGTAAGTTCCGTAGTTATGTTCTGGGATTAGAACCTAATCTCTGTTAACAATGGGGGACCGAACACCTTGTATCAAGGCTGTGTGACTGAGCACCTTCTATCAAGGTCGACTGACTGGGCACCTTCTATCAAGGTCGACTGACTGGGCACCTTCTATCAAGGTCGACTGACTGGGCACCTTCTATCAAGGTCGACTGACTGGGCACCTTCTATCAAGGTCGACTGACTGGGCATCTTCTGTCAAGAGTTAGCTTAAGTATATCGTTATTACGCACCATACCCATCCTGTGGGTATGGTGAATAATAAAGTACCCAACTCATCATCAATGTACTTAAATCATAATCAAATTATCAACTCATAATCAAGATATTTAACTCATAATCACGATACCCAAGTCATAATCAAGGTACTTAACTCATAATCAAGGTACCCAAATAATAATCAAGATACTTAACTCATCATCAAGGTACATAACTCATCATTAAGGTACGCAACTCATTACCAAGATGCCCAACTCATCATCAAGGAAAGTGACCTTGATCCAGGAGTGTAGAAGCACCTGCCATTACTACACAAAATACCAATGAGGAAAATCAAGGTTTTTTGATCATAGTTAAGAAAAACCTTGATTAACAATCTTGTCACAGTGCCAGTCACTGACTCGTGATCAGGTGGCACTGAAGACCCCAGCAGTGAGCAGTGGACCTGCTGACCTGCTGCACTAGACCTGCTGACCTGTTGCACTAGACCTGCTGCACAGACCTGCTAACCTGCTGCACTAGACCTACTGACCTGCTGCACTAGACCTACTGACCTGCTGCACTAGACCTACTCAACTGCTGCACTAGACCTGCTAACCTGCTGCACTAGACCTACTGACCTGCTGCACTAGACTTGCTGACCTGCTGCACAGACCTGCTCAACTGCTGCACTAGACCTGCTTTCCTGCTGCATAAACCTGCTGACCTGCTGCATTAGACCTGCTGACCTGCTCAACTAGACCTGCTGACCTGCTGCACTCTTTATCCGCTTTCATCTTCTGACAGGAACCTGACCCATAACCCATGATGACCTCTGACCTCTGATAGTCACATTTTAATTAGTCTAACTCACTAGTTACAATGTATCTTTCACCAGTAACTGTGTTTAATAATATTGATGGTCGTTGTACCAGTACAAACTGTGTTGTTGTACCAGTACAGTGTTTTTGTACCAGTGTAAGCTGTGTTGTTGTACCAGTACAGTGTTGTTGTACCAGTGTAAGCTGTGTTGTTGTACCAGTACAGTGTTGTTGTACCAGTGTAAGCTGTGTTGTTGTACCAGTACAGTGTTGTTGTACCAGTGTAAGCTGTGTTGTTGTACCAGTACAGTGTTGTTGTACCAGTACAAGCTTGTGTCGTTGTACCAGTACAAGCTGTGTCGTTGTACCAGTACAAGCTTGTGTCGTTGTACCAGTACAAGCTGTGTCGTTGTACCAGTACAAGCTTGTGTTGTTGTACCAGTACAAGCTTGTGTTGTTGTACCAGTACAAGATTGTGTCGTTGTACCAGTACAAGCTTGTGTTGTTGTACCAGAACAAGCTTGTGTTGTTGTACCAGTACAAGCTTGTGTTGTTGTACCAGTACAAACTGTGTTGTTGTACCAGTACAAGCTTGTGTTGTTGTACCAGTACAAACTGTGTTGTTGTACCAGTACAAACTGTGTCGTTGTACCAGTACAAGCTTATGTTGTTGTACCAGTACAAACTGTGTTGTTGTACCAGTACAAGCTGTGTCGTTGTACCAGTACAAGATTGTGTTGTTGTACCATTACAAGCTTGTGTTGTTGTGCCAGTACAAACTGTGTTGTTGTACCAGTACAAGATTGTGTCGTTGTACCAGTGCAAGCTTATGTTGTTGTACCAGCACAAACTGTGTCGTTGTACCAGTACAAGCTTGTGTTGTTGTACCAGTACAAGCTTGTGTTGTTGTACCAGTACAAACTGCGTTGTTGTACCAGTACAAGCTGTGTTGTTGTACCAGTACAAGCTTGTGTTGTTGTACCAGTACAAACTGTGTTGTTGTACCAGTACAAACTGTGTTGTTGTACCAGTACAAACTGTGTTGTTGTACCAGTACAAGCTTGTGTTATTGTACAAGTATAAGCTTGTACTCACGTAATTGTACTCACCTAATTGTGGTTGCAGTGGTCGATACTCAGCTCCTGGCCCCGCCTCTTCACTGAGTGCTACTAGGTCCTCTCTCTCCCTGCTCCATGAGCTTTATCATATCCCATCTTAAAGCTATGTATGGTTCCTGCCTCCACTACCTCACTTGCTAGGCTATTCCACTTCCTGACAGCTCTATGACTGAAGAAATACTTCCTAACTTCCCTTTGACTCATCTGAATCTTCAGCTTCCAATTGTGACCACTTGTTTCTGTGTCCCCTCTCTGGAACATCCTGTCTGTGTCCACCTTGAACCAGTGGCAGTGTACATGATGGCAATTTAAGAACAATGTTGCAAACCAATATTCACCATCCTTTGATGGTGAAGAGTTCATGTTCCGAGGAATTAGAACGACGCTACCTTACCTTGGAAAAAGCTGGCTATTGGTTTATGAGGAGTGTTGTGGTGTGAGTGAAGACCAGTGTAGGGAGGACTGTGTTCCTGTGTGGTGTGAGTGAAGACTGGTGTAGGGAGGACTGTGTTCCTGTGTGGTGTGAGTGAAGACTGGTGTAGGGAGGACTGTGTTCCTGTGTGGTGTGAGTGAAGACTGGTGTAGGGAGGACTGTGTTCCTGTGTGGTGTGAGTGAAGACTGGTGTAGGGAGGACTGTGTTCCTGTGTGGTGTGAGTGAAGACCGGTGTAGGGAGGACTGTGTTCCTGTGTGGTGTGAGTGAAGACCGGTGTAGGGAAGACTGTGTTCCTGGCCATATGTGTGTGTCTGCTCTCCTCTACACACAATGTACTTATCTTGCCTAAGTCAATTCTGAGACACCATGTTACTGTGCAAGAGCTCTCTCTCTCTCTCTCTCTCTCTCTCTCTCTCTCTCTCTCTCACACACACACACACAACAATGCCTTCTGTGAAACTCTTCTGTTAGAAGCTCCGCAGCTCAGTGGTAAAGCTGGACTTGCTAATCTCGGGACCACGGTTAGAACCCCCTGCAGCTTTCTATTCATTCACCGACAGTCATTAAAACTTGAACTGAGTTCATATATACATAATATATACGCTAGGCGCCCATACTTATCTTTGGTCTGGCTCCGTGGTAAAGTACTGTGTACTCTGGTGCAGAGTTTACAGGTTCGAGTCCTACTGTGGACACAGAGACAATATATATATATATATATATATATATATATATATATATATATATATATATATATATATATATATATATATATATATATATATATATATATATATATATATATATAAAATTTTCTTTATATTACCACTGTTTTCACGTCATCATTCCACCAGTCGTACCTCCTGCCTGCTGCACCCGCCCTCTCACACCCACAAACTTCTGCACACACCAACCCAGCCTTCTCAACCTGGGTTAGTTACCTGGATGGTTAGCAACACAGGATAAGCCTAGAAAGCCAGGATAAGCCAAGAAATCCTGGTGTTTACTAACGTAGATGTGAAAGTCGCAGCAGCAGCAGCAGCAGCAGGAAAAGGAAGAGAAGGAGGAGGAAGAGGAAGAGGAAGAAGAGGAGGGTGAAGAAGAGGAAGAGGAAGAGTTAGCTCGGTGGAACACAGTGACCTGAGGAACCTCGTCCCAGTAATTATTACTTACCAACACAACACTTGACTATTTCTGGATTCTCTCACACGAAGATCCTCACGTATAAACTTTATCAATATAACTTTATCTATTCAGCTTTATTAACGACTTTTTTTATATATATACCTTTATAAATCAGAGTTTCACAGATACGTTTTTATAAATTAAAGCTTTACAGGGAAAATATAAATATATATAAAGTTTTATTAATATAAAGCTTTTCCAAATAAACCCTTATAAATAAAGTTTCGTAAAGCTCCATAAATAAAGCTTTATAAATAAAGCTCTACAAATAAAGCTTTAAATAAAGTTTCATAAAAAAGGCTTGAAAATAAATCTCTATAAACAAAACTTTATAAAGAAACCTCTACAAATAAAGTTTCAGAAGTAAAGTTTCAGAAAACGGCTTTATAAATAAAGCTTCACAACTGAAGCTCAACAAATAAAGCTTCATAAATAAAGCTTCATAAATAAAGCTTCATAAATAAAGCTTCATAAATAAAGCTTCATAAATAAAGCTTCATAAATAAAGCTTCATAAATAAAGCTTCATAAATAAAGCTTCATAAATAAAGCTTCATAAATAAAGCTTCATAAATAAAGCTTCATAAATAAAGCTTCATAAATAAAGCTTCATAAATAAGATAAAGCTCTGCAAATAAACCTTTATAAATAAAGCTCCATAAACAAAGCTTTATAAAGCTCTACAAAGAAACCTTCACAGATAGAGCTCCGGACAGACTTACTGCCAACTAAGTTAATTAATTCGCCTCTGATGCGCTGAGAGATCTAATTAATTTTCGCGAATTTATGCGAGTTTGGCGATACTCCTGAGATGTTGGCGGTGAGATGTTGGCGGTGAGATGTTGGCGGTGAGATGTTGGCGGTGAGATGTTGGCGGTGAGATGTTGGCGGTGAGATGTTGGCGGTGAGATGTTGGCGGTGAGATGTTGGCGGTGAGATGTTGGCGGTGAGATGTTGGCGGTGAGATGTTAGCGGTGAGATGTTGTCGGTGAGATGTTGGCGGTGAGATGTTGGCGGTGTCTCCAACAGTGCGGGGGGGGGGGGAGGGATGATTTGCCAGGACGTTTCACTCTGTGTAGAGCTCTATCTTGCTATGTTTCACTCTGTTTAGAGCTCTATCTTGCTATGTTTCACTGTGTAGAGCTCTATCTTGCTATGTTTCACTCTGTTTAGAGCTCTATCTTGCTATGTTTCACTGTGTAGAGCTCTATCTTGCTATGTTTCACTCTGTTTAGAGCTCTATCTTGCTGTGTTTCACTCTGTTTAGTGCTTTATCTTGATATGTTTCACTCTGTGTAGAGCTCTTATCTTGCTATGTTTCACTCTGTGTAGAGCTTTATCTTGCTATGTTTCACTCTGTGTAGAGCTTTATCTTGCTATGTTTCACTCTGTGTAGAGCTTTATTGTGTCATGTTTCACTCTGTGTAGAGCTTTGTCTTGCTATGTTTCACTCTGTGTAGAGCTTTGTCTTGCTATGCTTCACTCTGTGTAGAGCTTTGTCTTGCTATGTTTCACTCTGTGTAGAGCTTTATCTTGCCATGTTTCACTCTGTGTAGAGCTTTATCTTGCTAAGTATCACTCTGTGTAGAGCTTTGTCTTGCTATGCTTCACTCTGTGTAGAGCTTCGTCTTGCTATGTTTCACTCTGTGTAGAGCTTTATCTTGCTATGTTTCACTCTGTGTAGAGCTTTGTTGTGTCATATTTCACTCTGTGTAGAGCTTTATCTTGCTATGTTTCACTCTGTGTAGAGCTTTATCTTGCTATGTTTCACTCTGTGTAGAGCTTTATCTTGCTATGTTTCACTCTGTGTAGAACTTTATCTTGCTATGTTTCACTCTGTGTAGAGCTTTGTCTTGCTATGTTTCACTCTGTGTAGAGCTTTATCTTGCCATGTTTCACTCTGTGTAGAGCTTTATCTTGCTATGTTTCACTCTGTGTAGAGCTTTGTCTTGCTATGTTTCACTCTGTGTAGAGCTTTATCTTGCTATGTTTCACTCTGTGTAGAGCTTTATCTTGCTATGTTTCACTCTGTGTAGAGCTTTGTCTTGCTATGCTTCACTCTGTGTAGAGCTTTGTCTTGCTATGCTTCACTCTGTGTAGAGCTTTGTCTTGCTATGTTTCACTCTGTGTAGAGCTTTATCTTGCTATGTTTCACTCTGTGTAGAGCTTTGTCTTGCTATGCTTCACTCTGTGTAGAGCTTTGTCTTGCTATGCTTCACTCTGTGTAGAGCTTTGTCTTGCTATGCTTCACTCTGTGTAGAGCTTTGTCTTGCTATGCTTCACTCTGTGTAGAGCTTTGTCTTGCTATGCTTCACTCTGTGTAGAGCTTCATCTTGCCATGTTTCACTCTGTGTAGAGCTTTATCTTGCTATGTTTCACTCTGTGTAGAGCTTCATCTTGCCATGTTTCACTCTGTGTAGAGCTTTATCTTGCTATGTTTCACTCTGTGTAGAGCTTTATCTTGCTATGTTTCACTCTGTGTAGAGCTTTGTTGTGTCATGTTTCACTCTGTGTAGAGCTTTATCTTGCTATGTTTCACTCTGTGTAGAGCTTTATCTTGCCATGTTTCACTCTGTGTAGAGCTTTGTTGTGTCATGTTTCACTCTGTGTAGAGCTTTATCTTGCTATGTTTCACTCTGTGTAGAGCTTTATCTTGCCATGTTTCACTCTGTGTAGAGCTTTATCTTGCTATGTTTCACTCTGTGTAGAGCTTTGTCTTGCTATGTTTCACTCTGTGTAGAGCTTTATCTTGCCATGTTTCACTCTGTGTAGAGCTTTATCTTGCTATGTTTCACTCTGTGTAGAGCTTTATCTTGCTATGTTTCACTCTGTGTAGAGCTTTGTCTTGCTATGCTTCTCTCTGTGTAGAGTTTCGTCTTGCTATGTTTCACTCTGTGTAGAGCTTTGTTGTGTCATGTTTCACTCTGTGTAGAGCTTTATCTTGCTATGTTTCACTCTGTGTAGAGCTTTATCTTGCTATGTTTCACTCTGTGTAGAGCTTTGTCTTGCTATGCTTCATTCTGTGTAGAGCTTTGTCTTGCTATGCTTCACTCTGTGTAGAGCTTTATCTTGCCATGTTTTACTCTGTGTAGAGCTTTGCCGTGTTATATTTCACTGTGTAGAGCTTCACGATGTCATGATAAAGCGCTACAGAGAGTGAAACATGTCTTTGAAAAAGACGTGGGGATCCTGCTCCTCTCAGTGATGTGGGATTACCTACGTTCCTTGATGAATCACAACACGTAACAGAGGTATAGAGCTGAGTTCACAATCGCAGGGACAAGGGTTCAATCCTGGGCCCCTGTTTACTTAGTAGTTATATACCTCAGAGTTAATACACTGTCGTGGGTAGCATCCCGGGGAAGGGGAGAGAGAGAGAGACCCATAGCACAGTAAGGGAATTAAGCCATAATGCTCGGCTTTCTCGGGTTATCCTAGGTCATCCTGGGTTATCCTAGGTTTTCCTGGGTTATCCTAAGTTATCCTGGGTTATCCTAGATTATCTTGGGTTATCTTGGGTTATGAGGCCTACTCAGAGAATAGGCAGAGATCTGTTTGTGATAGTGATGTGTCAGTATTCCCATCCTGTGGGTGGTAATTAGAGTGCTGAAGAAATACATAACGGATCCAGGAGCTGGGATTTAACAGTGGTAATGAATTATGTACAAAATTTACTGAATATAGAATGCACTCATTACCCGACTCACCGAATATTAAATTTAGTTTGGTTTTATATCAAGAAGCATAAATAATAGGAGTCCTCAGGTTGTTCTTCAACTCTATACATCCTTGGTTAGGCCTCATTTAAGAACATAAGAACATAAGAACGAAGGAACACTGCAGAAGGCCTACTGGCCCATGCGAGACAGGTCCAAGTCTCCTACCGGCTTAAGCCAATGCACCCAACCTAGTCAGGTCAGGTCACATTGACTTAAGGGAGGAACACGGCAACCGACCTGGTAGCACAAGCTATCAGGTCTAACTCACACCCACCCACATAGATTATGCTGCAGTTTTGGTCACCGTATTACAGAATGGATATAAATTCTCTGGAAAATGTACAAAGGAGGATGACAAAGTTGATCCCATGTATCAGAAACCTTCCCTATGAGGATAGACTAAGGGCCCTGAAACTGCACTCTCTAGAAAGACGTAGAATTAGGGGGGATATGATTGAGGTGTATAAATGGAAGACAGGAATAAATAAAGGGGATGTAAATAGTGTGCTGAAAATATCTAGCCTAGACAGGACTCGCAGCAATGGTTTTAAGTTGGAAAAATTCAGATTCAGGAAGGATATAGGAAAGTACTGGTTTGGTAATAGAGTTGTGGATGAGTGGAACAAACTCCCAAGTACAGTTATAGAGGCCAGAACGTTGTGTAGCTTTAAAAATAGGTTGGATAAATACATGAGTGGATGTGGGTCGGTGTGAGTTGGACCTGATAGCTTGTGCTACCAGGTCGGTTGCCGTGTTCCTCCCTTAAGTCAATGTGACCTGACCTGACTAGGTTGGGTGCATTGGCTTAAGCCGGTAGGACACTTGGACTTGACTTAAGAAATCGTAATGACACGATTGCAAATAAACCATACCCCCGGCCGGGATTGAACCCGCGGTCATAGAGTCTCAAAACTCCAGCCCGTCGCGCTAGCCACTAGACCAGCTAGCCACAATAAGATTCATCCAACTAGGTATATTTCTACACCATAGGAAAGTTAGCACAGGCACCTCTGTGACCACAAATGCAAGTTTTTACAGACGAATCTCCAGCTAGCGTGGCCGTGACGAACTCTAGCTCAAGTCCCTTCACTGCCGTCAACATGACTTAAGAAATCGTAATGACACGATTGCAAATAAACCATACCCCCGGCCGGGATTGAACCCGCGGTCATAGAGTCTCAAAACTCCAGCCCGTCGCGCTAGCCACTAGACCAGCTAGCCACAATAAGATTCATCCAACTAGGTATATTTCTACACCATAGGAAAGTTAGCACAGGCACCTCTGTGACCACAAATGCAAGTTTTTACAGACGAATCTCCAGCTAGCGTGGCCGTGACGAACTCTAGCTCAAGTCCCTTCACTGCCGTCAACATGACTTAAGAAATCGTAATGACACGATTGCAAATAAACCATACCCCCGGCCGGGATTGAACCCGCGGTCATAGAGTCTCAAAACTCCAGCCCGTCGCGCTAGCCACTAGACCAGCTAGCCACAATAAGATTCATCCAACTAGGTATATTTCTACACCATAGGAAAGTTAGCACAGGCACCTCTGTGACCACAAATGCAAGTTTTTACAGACGAATCTCCAGCAATCGTGTCATTACGATTTCTTAAGTCATGTTGACGGCAGTGAAGGGACTTGAGCTAGAGTTCGTCACGGCCACGCTAGCTGGAGATTCGTCTGTAAAAACTTGCATTTGTGGTCACAGAGGTGCCTGTGCTAACTTTCCTATGGTGTAGAAATATACCTAGTTGGATGAATCTTATTGTGGCTAGCTGGTCTAGTGGCTAGCGCGACGGGCTGGAGTTTTGAGACTCTATGACCGCGGGTTCAATCCCGGCCGGGGGTATGGTTTATTTGCAATCGTGTCATTACGATTTCTTAAGTCATGTTGACGGCAGTGAAGGGACTTGAGCTAGAGTTCGTCACGGCCACGCTAGCTGGAGATTCGTCTGTAAAAACTTGCATTTGTGGTCACAGAGGTGCCTGTGCTAACTTTCCTATGGTGTAGAAATATACCTAGTTGGATGAATCTTATTGTGGCTAGCTGGTCTAGTGGCTAGCGCGACGGGCTGGAGTTTTGAGACTCTATGACCGCGGGTTCAATCCCGGCCGGGGGTATGGTTTATTTGCAATCGTGTCATTACGATTTCTTAAGTCATGTTGACGGCAGTGAAGGGACTTGAGCTAGAGTTCGTCACGGCCACGCTAGCTGGAGATTCGTCTGTAAAAACTTGCATTTGTGGTCACAGAGGTGCCTGTGCTAACTTTCCTATGGTGTAGAAATATACCTAGTTGGATGAATCTTATTGTGGCTAGCTGGTCTAGTGGCTAGCGCGACGGGCTGGAGTTTTGAGACTCTATGACCGCGGGTTCAATCCCGGCCGGGGGTATGGTTTATTTGCAATCGTGTCATTACGATTTCTTAAGTCATGTTGACGGCAGTGAAGGGACTTGAGCTAGAGTTCGTCACGGCCACGCTAGCTGGAGATTCGTCTGTAAAAACTTGCATTTGTGGTCACAGAGGTGCCTGTGCTAACTTTCCTATGGTGTAGAAATATACCTAGTTGGATGAATCTTATTGTGGCTAGCTGGTCTAGTGGCTAGCGCGACGGGCTGGAGTTTTGAGACTCTATGACCGCGGGTTCAATCCCGGCCGGGGGTATGGTTTACTTGGACTTGCCTCGCATGGGCCAGTAGGCCTTCTGCAGTGTTCCTTCGTTCTTATGTTCTTATGTTAACAATTATGGCTTATATTAGTTACACTGGGCCTAGTCACGGCTATGGTTCGTACGTTGGACTGCGTGTGGCTGGCAGTAACAGCCTTGATGATCAGGTTCTGATTCACTTGGAGGCCTGGTCAAACTCCAGGCTGCGGGGGCGTTCACCCCCTGAACACCCCCAGGTAGAGTACAGGTAGAGTCCAGGTGGCGCCAGGTCGACTCCAGGTAAACCACTGAGGATAAAAGTTAATGTTTTTTCGAGAATTTGTGAGTTGAATTCTGTTTTGCTCATTCCAGCTCATAATGACGGAATGTTTATTGACAGTTCCACTGGTGAAGGTTACATCCAGCTGGTTACTTAGTGAACAGCTGGATGTAAGCTTCACCAGCTGAGACAGAATCTCAGAAGATTGGTCTGTATATTTCGTCCTCCTTCTGGGGTCCTCTTCAGCAGATACACAAGTGAAAGGACATGGATTTTTAGGGAAGATTTACCTGGATGATTAATGTAGTTTAAAGCCTATCTGATAAACGATTGTCAGTAAGACTGCATGTCACCTGTATAGTTAAGAATACGTACTTTAATACCTAAAATAGAAAGTCAACTGTCGTGGACATGTCAGTCAAGAGTCTGCTGATCATGTTGCATCAGACGCAGACATGTCATCCTCCAGGAGTCTGCTGATCATGTTGCATCAGACGCAGACATGTCATCCTCCAGGAGTCTGCTGATCATGTTGCATCAGACGCAGACATGTCATCCTCCAGGAGTCTGCTGATCATGTTGCATCAGACGCAGACATGTCACTCAAGATAATCATGTTATGTCTGCATTAGACATGGTCTCGCGAGGTCGAATAATTCAGTTATCTTACTTGTGATATCATCTACGTGTGTTATCCCTTGGTTCTCTTCTTTCTCGTAGCCTTGATATCCTCACTGAGGTTAAGCTTAGAAATCCCAGGGCTCAGGTCTCTCAAGTTGTGCCTTAAGGGGTAAAGGGAGGGCCTTGATGCCTGAGTAGGGCTGTTGATTAATGTTCTTGTTATTGGAGGGAAGCGGTAAACCCTTAGAGGTCATACACTGGGCTTTTGATCAAAGGCATTTGTGTTATGATATATCAGGGCAAATATTATTAGTTACCAAACTGCATAGTTCCAGGAAGCTCTGCTGATCTTACTGGCTTAGCGCTTCCCTAGGAATGTACCAAGTATTACTACTACTACTACTACTACTACTACTACTACTATTACATTAATGTTGGTAGAATTACCGACAATATGTTGAGTATAAGGACACATAAGCTATTTATGTGACATTGTGTCAACGTCTCGCTAAAATTGGCAATAAATTGGGAATTAGAACAAACATGACCACAAAAATTAATGTAGAGAAAAGTACCTCTTATTAATATACACTACCAATCAGGGTTTGAAGGCGATCGGAAGAGTCATTCTCTAGCTCATACCTGGAGGTTACCTGGAGGTTATTCCGGGGATCAACGCCCCCGCGGCCCGGTCCACGACCAGGCCTCCCGATGGATCAGGGCCTGATCAACTAGGCTGTTACTGCTGGCCGCACGCAGTCCGACGTACGAGCCACAGCCCGGCTGATCCGGCACCGACTTTAGGTATCTGTCCAGCTCTCTCTTGAAGGCAGCCAGGGGTTTATTGGCAATTCCCCTAATGCTTGATGGGAGGCTGTTGAACAGTCTTGGGCCCCAGACACTTATGGTGTTTTCTCTTAGTGTACCAATGGCGCCCCTACTTTTTATTGGCGGCATTTTGCATCGCCTGCCCAGTCTTTTACTTTCGTAGGGAGTGATTTCTGTGTGCAGATTCGGGACCATTCCTTCCAAGATTTTCCAAGTGTAGATTATGATATATCTCTCCCTCCTGCGTTCCAACGAGTACAAGTCAAGTGCTTCCAAGCGTTCCCAGTAGTTAAGGTGTTTGACAGAACTTATACGTGCAGTAAAGGTTCTCTGTACACTCTCTAGATCTGCGATTTCACCTGCTTTGTATGGAGATGTTAATGTCCAGCCTAGAGAGAACAAGTGATTTGAAAAGGATCATCATTGGCTTGGCATCTCCTGTCTTGAAAGTTCTCATTATCCATCCTATCATTTTCTTTGCACTTGCGATCGTGGCACTGTTGTGATCCTTGAAAGTGAGATCCTCAGACATTACTACTCCCAGGTCCCTTACATTATTTTTCCGCTCTATTGTATGGCCAGAGTCAGTAGTATACTCTGTTCTAGTTATTATCTCCTCCAGTTTTCCATAACGGAAATAATTTACTTAATAAAATTGCAAATGGAAAGTTAAAAATGTCAGTGTGAGTGAATAAGCTGTGTCTTAACAAAACCCGCCAATGGTACAAGTTTGAAATCTATCTGAAGAGGCATTCTCCAGTAATTGATCTCATTCTAATGATTCCAAATTTTTAAACTATTTCAGAAAAAAAAATCAAATTTTCGGTAGAGTATATCTTCTAGTTTCTAGAAAATATACACACTAAGTTGTATACATGACCTAGTTACTAGAAGATATACACACATATCAGTGTATATATACTGAGACTCGTACCTGGGGTGTATACATACACCTTCCATCTATATACACTGAGATATACACTTTCCTGGGTATATTTACACTGAAATACATCTCCTAGTATATACACTCACAGGAGTATAATAAGGTATACACACCCTGGGCTGCAGGAATGAGTATAATTCTGACAAAGTGAGAGATTATATTCTGGGCAAGTTATACCAACAATACTAAATTATATATTACTAAAATTACCAAAGTTGTTTGAGAGTTGATTATTATTATTATTATTATTATTATTATTGTTATTATTATTATTATTATTATTATTATTATTATTATTATCATTATTATTATTATTATTATTATTATTATTATTATTATTATTATTATTATTATTATTATTATTATCATTATTATTATTATTATTATTATTATTATTATTATTATTATTATTATTATTATTATTGCTATTATTATTATTATTATTATTATTGTTATTATTATTATTATTATTATTATTATTATTATTATTATTATTATTATTATTATTATCATTATTATTATTGTTATTATTATTATTATTATTATTATTATTATTATTATTATTATTATTATTATTATTATTATTATTATTATTATTATTGTTATTATTATTATTATTATTATTATTATTATTATTATTATTATTATCATTATTATTATTATTATTATTATTATTATTATTATTATTATTATTATTATTATTATTCTAATTATTATTATTATTATTATTATTATTATTATTATTATTATTATTCTAATTATTATTATTATTCTAATTATTATTATTATTATTATTATTATTATTATTATTATTATCATCATCATTATATTCCTGGGAAGGGTTGAACAAAGAAGGTAAAATAGAAGACAATCAGGATGGATATATGGAAGGGAAGAGTTGCTCCAGATCCTTGGACATAGAGCCCGTCACCAACATCATGAAGGAAGGTAGGTAGATGGAGAGTTAAGTTGTACCAGGATGGTTGTTCAGCTTCCACAGTGGTGGTGGAACAACCAGCCTGGAACTGTTCAGTAGTACGACTGCTTGAACCTAGTGGTGGTGGTGGTAGTGGTGGTAGTGGTGGTAGTGGTGGTAGTGGTGGTAGTGGTGGTAGTGGTGGTAGTGGTGGTAGTGGTGGTAGTGGTGGTAGTGGTGGTAGTGGTGGTAGTGGTGGTAGTAGTGGTAGTGGTGGTGGTGGTGGTGGTGGTGGTGGTGGTGGTGGTGGTGGTGGTGGTGGTGGTGGTGGTGGTGGTGGTGGTGGTGGTAGTAGTGGTGGTGGTGGTGGTGGTGGTGGTGGTGGTGGTGGTGGTGGTGGTGGTGGTGGTGGTGGTGGTGGTGGTGGTGGTAGTAGTGGTGGTGGTGGTGGTGGTGGTAGTGGTGGTAGTAGTGGTGGTAGTGGTGGTAGTAGTGGTGGTGGTGGTGGTAGTGGTGGTGGTAGTGGTGGTAGTAGTGGTGGTGTGATGTAGTTCAGCTGGGCTTGTGAGGTCTCTAGGGAGACCTAATTATATGGTCACCTTGCCTTGGCAAGTGGCTAAGCAGCCACGCCTTTTCGGCTTAAGTATCAGTTCCTTTGTTGGTCACTGGCGTATCGGCATCAGGTCGTACACGTGGTACACACCTCATTGTGGAGGGTGCTTGGACCATGTGGCATGCAAAGAGTACGTAACCTTTATTCGGCGCATGGACACACCCTCATTTACAGGCTATCTCCCCCAACCAGCGAACCAGGTTGCTAAGAGTTGATGATGGGGCCCCATCGTTCAACTAGTGACCAGGTTCTAGCCAATAAGAAGGTGGGATTGACAATCGCAGAGGTTATGTGGATACCGCTCTCCTGTCTGCCCTTGTCATTCCCACTCTAGAGCTGGTTGAAGCACGGTCTGCTATCTTGTGGCTTCTATTTCTGCCTTGCTTACCGTGGAGTGCACTATATTTATCACTGTACATAGTGTACATATTGCTGTTATAATTGGTGAAGGATAATATAAGTCTAAACTTTTTCTACTGTGTTTATTTGCTCCCATTACACCTGGGATAACAGGCCATTTGAAATCCTAGGTTGTAATATGGGTAGCCTGTCCGAGAGCTGGACTTAGAGAAACGGTTGAGCTTAGGGTGAAGCTTGTAGCAGGAACATTGTGTAGCTTGCTGTTTCGCTTCGCTTTACAAATTTTGCGTGTCAGTTGCTTATGATCAGCCTTGCTATTGTGTGATCGTTCAACAGCTCGCTACTAGCTTGTTCAGTGTGCTCGCTTCGCTACGGTCAATCTTGTGTGCAGTCGGCTTTGCTTGTATGCGTATTCTGCAATCGTACTGTGCATAGCTAAGCGTGTTCTGCAAATTAACGTGTTACGTTGGGGTATTCGTACTGTGCATAGCGAATAACTTATGCCACCTAGACGAGTCAGACGCCTGGTGTCGGCATATACTTTGCATAACCTACCTAAATTGTCCCTACAGCGTTGTTGGCAAATTGCTCGTTCCATTGGCATTCCCTATAAACGCACTCTCACAGCTGCGCAACTGCGTTCACTTATTGCTGACATACTTATTGAAGAAGAGATGGCACATCAAACTCCTCCCTTTACGGGAGCTAGGGAAAAAACTACTATGTTCTCGCAGGAGGAAGATGATACACCTACGGAGCAAAATGGTCAGTATAGTGCAGCTGGGTTGTCTCAGGGTGAATCAGCGTCGTTGGCACTTGAGCTGGCAAAAATCAATCTTGAGCAAACTAGGGAACAGAGAGCATTCGCAAGGGAAGAATTTGATAGGGAAAGAGAGAGGAGGCAGTTTTCGCATTCTGTAAACGATTTCAGTTTACAAAAAGCAGTACAGCTTGTTCCCCGCTTCAATGAGGCCGAACCAGAGCAATTTTTCGAAAGCTTCGAAAATCAGGCTCGAGCCTTGAGGTGGCCGGAACAGCACTGGGCAGCGTTGGTTCATACAGCATTATTGGGTAAGGCACAGGAATTTACGTCGGTATTAACTGACGCTGAATTCTCTGATTATCAAGTAGTGAAGACCACAGTGTTGGGAGCATATACATGTATCCCAGCTAAATATCGTAAGACCTTCAAGTTGAACAGGCGGCAGCTTGGTCAATCCCTGGTGGACTTTGTGAGACAGCAAACCAAAGCTTTTACCAGCTGGTATAAAGCGAGTGGTGTCTCTAACTTTGAGGAGCTGGTGCAGCTAATTCTGATTGATAACCTGCTGGAGTCTGTGGGACCAGAGGTTCGTGTCTTTCTGCAGGATCGTGACTTAACCACTGCATTGGAGGCGGCCAGGTTGGCTGATACCTTCGAAACGAACCGCTCCTTGTCCGAGCGGTCCCGTCTCTCTTTTCAACAGTCTGGTGTGAGCAGAGATCGACAACATTGGAGAATGAAGTGCCAGCCGGAGGGAGAGCGTCTACGTCATCCAACCAAGTCACCTGGTGAGCCACGCTTCTCAACATATGGTCCCCCTGCGGAGAGGCAAACTACTTATGGAGCATCTCGACAACAATATCCAGAGAGGCACCAGCCAGAACGACACCACTTGCAACGTCATCAGGGAGTAAAGGGCAAGCCTGTCGTCTGCTTCAGGTGCAATAAAGTAGGTCACATCAGTTCCAACTGCCCCCAAAAACCTCAACCCATCGGGAAAATCTCTAATATCCCTAGTAACATGTCCCCTAGAGAAGTAGAAAAAGGTATGGCCCCTTATTATTGCGAAAGTCTTATTTCCCTTCAGGAAAACTCAGAACCAACTAAAGTAAATACCTTTAGAGATACTGGAGCATATTGCTCACTTGTCAGAGAAGGAATATTACCCCTTTCAGAGAATACTTCCTTGAATTCCTCAGTTTTATTGGAAGCCTATGGAGGAGCTATATATTCAGTTCCTTTGCATAAAATTTATGTACAGTGCAAATATTACACTGGGTACTTGACTGTAGGTATCTCAAAAGGATTTCCCATGAAAAATGCCATGTTATTACTGGGTAATAACATTACTACTGTTACTTCGTGTCCTGAACCTATAATGATTAATGCTTCTCCAGTGTTGGCCATAACTCGGGCAACATCCCAAGGGTTGTCTGGGGAGAATGTTGACCTATCCTTGGACGACTCCGATCTCGGAATAGCCACGTTGTTTTATGAGACACACCGGCCGGAGTCTCGTAAATCAAGTGAACAGACCCCGATCAAGCCTTCCTATTCCCAGGTTGCAGGATTGCCAGATGTCTCTGTTTCCATGCCCGAGGGACTGTCCTTCCGGGAGGAACAACGAAAGGACCCTTCTTTAAAATTCGCTTTTCAGGCAGCCATGGGTAAATCCTCTTTGGGTCATCCAGTCAAGTATGAAGTTAAAAATGATTATTTGGTTTGCACTGAGACTGGTAAGGAGATAGAGAGCCGGCAATTATACGACAGGTTAGTGGTTCCAACCAAGTATAGACCTCAGATATTAAATATAGCTCATAATACGTCATCAGGAGGTCACTTAGGAATTACAAAAACCTTGTATAGAATCACAAAAGAATTTTATTGGCCAAAATTAAAGAAAGATGTGAAGAATCATATTAGGTGTTGCCGAGAATGTCAGCAAGTTGGAAAACCTGGACATTCCATTAAACCTGCACCTCTCCAACCCATACCTGCTGATGGAGAACCTTTTGCAGATTTAATTATAGATTGTGTAGGTCCACTACCTAAGTCAAAGTCTGGAAATCAGTATTTATTTACAATTATGGATAAAGTAACCAGATATCCTGAAGCGATCCCAATGCGTAGTATCAATACTAAAGCTATTCTCAAAGCTTTAACAAAATTCATTTCTTGTTTTGGCATTCCTAAAACTATACAAAGTGATCAAGGTACTAACTTCACTGCCAAAGCATTTAGGGAAGTATTAACTAGGTTAGGGATAATTCACAACTTATCCACTGCCTATCACCCTCAGTCCCAAGGCGCCTTGGAAAGATTCCACCAAACATTAAAAACAATGATGAGAAGTTTTTGCATGCACTTTCCGACAGATTGGGATGAATCTCTACCTTTGTTGCTGTTCTCAGTACGGGAGACGGTGCAAGAGTCTACAGGGTATAGTCCGTTTGAGCTGATCTTTGGGCACAATGTACGAGGTCCTCTTCGGGTGCTCAAAGAAGGATGGATGGGAGAAGACGTAAGCTCAGCACTCTACAACCCGTCTTCAAGGTTGCAGGTGGCACGTGAGTTAGCCACGGCTAACCTAAAGACAGCTCAAAGTAAGATGAAACAGAGGTATGACAGAAGTGCACAATTCCGCTCCTTCCATCCAGGAGACAAGGTGTTGGTGCAGGAACCTATACCTGGCCACACCTTGAAAGCTAGATTTACGGGACCTATGCAGATAGTAAGTAGATTATCTGATTTAAATTATGTGGTAGCTCCCATTGATAAGACCTCAAAAACAAAAACTTACCACATTAATCAAATCAAGGCCTTTCATACACCAGATAAAGTCCCAGTAATGACTCTGTCCTCTACCTCTGAGGACGACTCTGACTCTTTGCACTCTATCTCTGAAATTAATACTAAACTTTCAAATTCTGTCCTCCTCAAGGATCCTAGCCCGTTAATGGATGGATTATCTGAAATACAAGCAACCAATTTAACTGAGCTTCTACAGTCATATCCTAATATTTTTTCGGATGTGCCGAAAAAATGTACGTTAGGTTACCATGATGTAGATGTGGGAAAATCTAAACCAATTAAACTCTCCCCCTACAGAGCTAATCCTGAAAAGCAAAGGCTACTTCAGCAGGAAGTAGACTTCTTGTTAGAACATGGTTTAGTGGAGGAGTCATCTAGTCCATGGGCTTCACCGTGCATCCTAGTAAAAAAGGCTGATGGAGGGTTTCGTATGTGCACAGACTACCGTAAAGTGAACGAGGTCACAATCACAGATGCTTACCCTCTTCCTCGTCTGGATGACGTAATTGACTTTGTGGGTAAGGCTACTTTTGTGTCCAAATTAGATCTCCTTAAAGGTTACTATCAGGTACCTTTGACAGATAAGGCGAAGGAAATCTCTGCCTTCGTAATTCCAGGAGGTCATTATCAGTATACAGTTACCCCCTTCGGAATGAAAAATTCCCCCTCTTCATTCCAGAAACTCGTCCATCAGGCTATTAAAGGACTTGAAGGCACGGCAGCATACCTAGATGATATTGTTGTGGTGTCTGATACTTGGGATCAACACCTACTTAGACTTAAAGCTCTGTTTGAGACCTTTAAGAATTCCCAATTAACAGTTAATTTATCTAAATCTTCCTTTGGCCAGGCCACTATCACTTTTCTAGGCCATGAAGTAGGTAGTGGTAATGTTGCACCTAAACTTGCTAAAGTTCTTTCGATTAAAGATTATCCAGTTCCTCATGATAGGAAATCTCTTCAACGTTTCCTAGGCATGATAGGATTTTACAGAAGATTCTGTAAGAATTTCTCAGATATTGTAGCCCCTCTTACCTCTCTTACCAGTCATAAAGTTCCCTTTAATTGGACGTCAGATTGTAACACTGCTTTTAATAAAGCAAAAAGATTATTGTGCTCTGCACCCATTCTCCTGTCTCCAGACTTCTCCAAACCTTTTTCATTACAGGTTGATGCTTGTGAGTCTGGGGTTGGGGCGGTACTATTACAAATCGGGAACAAGGAGCTGCAGCCAATCGCATACTTTTCAGCTAAATTCCAGCCACATCAGAGAGCTTACTCTACCATTGAAAAAGAAGCCCTCGCGCTGGTAATGGCTTTGGAGCATTTTGATGTTTATGTGGGCCAGACATCGCAGGTGGTCACAGTCTACAGTGATCACAACCCGTTAGTCTATCTCCAAGCCATGAAGAATCACAACACAAGGCTTATGCGTTGGGCGCTCAGGCTGCAGCCCTACAATATCAGAATTCAGTATATTGCCGGCAAAGAAAATGTGTTGGCAGACTCTTTGTCAAGAGTCTAGTTTAATATTTTATTTAGGTTAGGATGTATTTGTGGTAACCCCCCTTTCAAGCTCTTTTTTTTATCCCCTGATATGGGGGTTTTTTTTAGTGAGGGGATACGGGCTACCGTCCGCTTGTATCTTGGACCTATGTTGGCCTATCTGACTGCTGTCTCACTCTGAGTTTAGGGTTTGGCTTTTGGTCACTAGGAAAGCTGAGCTCTATCTAAGAGTGGGATGGTGGAGAGGATAGGCGGTCCCATTATTTTGTGCCATGGCGGCACGGTTACCACTGGGAGGTGGCAGCCTAATCCTGAGCCTTCTCGGGGGTGGGGGTGTGGCATGCAAAGAGTACGTAACCTTTATTCGGCGCATGGACACACCCTCATTTACAGGCTATCTCCCCCAACCAGCGAACCAGGTTGCTAAGAGTTGATGATGGGGCCCCATCGTTCAACTAGTGACCAGGTTCTAGCCAATAAGAAGGTGGGATTGACAATCGCAGAGGTTATGTGGATACCGCTCTCCTGTCTGCCCTTGTCATTCCCACTCTAGAGCTGGTTGAAGCACGGTCTGCTATCTTGTGGCTTCTATTTCTGCCTTGCTTACCGTGGAGTGCACTATATTTATCACTGTACATAGTGTACATATTGCTGTTATAATTGGTGAAGGATAATATAAGTCTAAACTTTTTCTACTGTGTTTATTTGCTCCCATTACACCTGGGATAACAGGCCATTTGAAATCCTAGGTTGTAATAGACCACCATATAAGCCCAAGGAAGAGCATGATCGTGAGATTCGTGCGGAACTCTGGCCTGGGTGCAGAGCTCTTGAGCAGAGAGACTTCGAGCGGAGCTGCTGCTGGGGTGCAGGGCTCGGGAGAAGGCTGCTGAAGTCTCTGGAGAAGACTGTTGGAGACAGTAGGCAGAGTACTGGCTTGGAGCAGTACTCGTGCTGTGTAGGTCTTGGGACCTGTGGCTTAGTTCCTGTAGTGAACTGTCCTCTGAACTATATTGTAAGTTATATTCATTTTCGCCAAGTTGATTGTGTTCCCTGTCTCACTGCTTATGTGTACCACCCCATTTATCTAAACCCCAATGTACTCCTGTTCCCAAATATATTATTGTACAAGGACTTAATAATAAACTGTGTTTGAGTAGAATAGTAATATTCACTGTCCCCGTTATTTTCTCTTTTATTCATTATTTTATTTCAAGTATTGAGAGGGTGAGTAGTGTGGTGGGTAGAGTAATGACAGGTGAAGGTGTAGTCACCAGTGACCTCACATTACCTACCTCCGCTAATCATCTCTCCTACCACCTCGCCTGCCTATCCCCTGCCTATACATACTTACTCCCTTACTCCCATATTCCCCAATTATCCGTTATGTTCCATTACCACCTACATGACAATGGTAGTGGTGGTAGTAGTAGTGGTAGTAGTGGTGGTAGTAGTGGTGGTAGTGGTGGTGGTAGTAGTGGTGGTAGTAGTAGTGGTAGTGGTGGTGGTAGTAGTGGTGGTAGTGGTGGTGGTAGTAGTGGTGGTGGTAGTGGTGGTGGTAGTAGTGGTAGTGCTGGTAGTAGTGGTGGTAGTGGTGGTGGTAGTAGTGGTGGTAGTGGTGGTGGTAGTGGTGGTGGTAGTGGTGGTGGTAGTGGTGGTGGTAGTGGTGGTAGTGGTGGTGGTAGTAGTGGTAGTGCTGGTAGTAGTGGTGGTAGTGGTGGTGGTAGTGGTGGTGGTAGTGGTGGTGGTAGTAGTGGTGGTATTAGTGGTGGTAGTAGAGGTGGTAGTGGTGGTGGTGATAGTAGTGGTGGTAGTAGTGGTGGTAGTAGTGGTGGTAGTAGTGGTGGCAGTGGTGGTGGTGATAGTAGTGGTGGTAGTAGTAGTAGTGGTGGCAGCGATGGTGGTTTTTGCGGTAGTAGTGGTGGTTGTGGTGGTGATAGTGACGGTAGTAGTGGTGGTAGTGGCAGTAGTGGTGGTAGTAGTGGTGGTAGTAGTGGTGGTAGTGGTGGTAGTAGTGGTGGTAGTAGTGGTGGTAGTGATGGTATTGGTGGTAGTGATGGTAGTAGTGGTTGTAGTGGTGGTAGTGGTGGTAGTAGTGGTGGTACTGGTGTTTGTAGTAGTGGTGGCAGTAGTGGTGGTAATAGTGGTGGTAGTGGTGGTAGTAGTGGTGGTAGTGATGGTAGTAGTGGTGGTAGTGTCGGTAGTAGTGGTAGTAGTGGTGGTAGTGGTGGTAGAGATGGTAGTAGTGATGGAAGCGGTGGTAGAAATGGTAGTAGTGATGGTAGTGGTGGTAGAGATGGTAGTAGTGGTGGTAGTGATGGTAGTAGTGGTGGTACTGGTGGTGGTAGTAGTGGTAGTAGTAGTGATGGTAGTAGTGGTAGTAGTGGTGGTAGTGGTGGTAGTAGTGGTGGTAGTGTTGGTAGTAGTGGTAGCAGTTGTAGTAGTGGTGGTAGTGATGGTAGTAGTGGTGGTACTGGTGGTGGTAGTAGTGGTAGTAGTAGTGATGGTAGTAGTGGTAGTAGTGGTGGTAGAGATGGTAGCAGTGGTGGTAGAGATGGTAGCAGTGGTGGTAGTTGTCGTAGAGATGGTAGTAGTGGTGGTAGAGGCGGTAGTAGTGGTTGTAGTGGTGGTAGTGGTGGTAGTAGTGGTGGTAGTAGTGGCAGTAGTGGCAGTAGTGGTGGTAGAGATGGTAGTAGTGGTGGTAGTGTCGGTAGTAGTGGTAGTAGTGGTGGTAGTGGTGGTAGTAGTGGTGGCAGTGGTGGTAGTGATGGTAGTAATGGTGGTACTGGTGGTGGAAGTAGTGGTGGTAGTAGTGGTGGTAGTGGTGGTGGTAGTGGTGGTAGTGGTGGTAGTTGTGGTAGTAGTGGCAGTAGTGGTAGTAATGGTGGTAGAGATGGTAGTAGTGGTAGTAGTGGTGGTAGTAGTGATGGTAGTGGTGGTAGTAGTGGTGGTAGAGATGGTAGCAGTGGTGGTAGAGATGGTAGCAGTGGTGGTAGTTGTCGTAGAGATGGTAGTAGTGGTGGTAGAGGCGGTAGTAGTGGTGGTAGTAGTGGTAGTAGTGGTGGTAGTAGTTGTGGTAGAGATGGTAGCAGTGGTGGTAGAGATGGTAGCAGTGGTGGTAGTTGTCGTAGAGATGGTAGTAGTGGTGGTAGAGGCGGTAGTAGTGGTTGTAGTGGTGGTAGTGGTGGTAGTAGTGGTGGTAGTGGTGGTAGTAGTGGCAGTAGTGGCAGTAGTGGTGGTAGAGATGGTAGTAGTGGTGGTAGTGTCGGTAGTAGTGGTAGTAGTGGTGGTAGTGGTGGTAGTAGCGGTGGCAGTGGTGGTAGTGATGGTAGTAATGGTGGTACTGGTGGTGGAAGTAGTGGTGGTAGTAGTGGTGGTAGCGGTGGTAGTAGTGGTGGTAGTGGTGGTAGTGGTGGTAATAGTGGCAGTAGTGGTAGTAGTGGTGGTAGTGGTAGTAGTGGTGGTAGTGGTAGTAGTGGTGGTAGTGGTGGTAGTGGTGGTAGTAGTGGTGGCAGTGGTGGTAGTGGTGGTAATGGTGGTAATGGTGGTAGTAGTGGTAGTAGTGGTGGTAGTGGTGGTAGTGGTGGTAGTGGTGGTATTAGTGGTGGTAGTGGTGGTAGTGGTGGTAGTAGTGGTGGTAGTGGTGGTAGTGGTGGTAGTAGTGGTAGTGGTGGTAGTGGTGGTAGTGGTGGTAGTGGTGGTAGTAGTGGTGGTAGTGGTGGTAGTGGTGGTAGTGGTGGTAGTGGTGGTAGTAGTGGTGGTAGTGGTGGTAGTGGTGGTATTAGTGGTGGTAGTGGTGGTAGTGGTGGTAGTGGTGGTAGTGGTGGTAGTAGTGGTGGTAGTGGTGGCAGTGGTGGTAGTGGTGGTGGTGGTAGTGGTGGTATAGTGGTGGTAGTGGTGGTAGTGGTGGTATTAGTGGTGGTAGTGGTGGTGGTAGTGGTGGTAATGGTGGTAGTAGTGGTGGTAGTGGTGGTAGTGGTGGTAGTGGTGGTAGTGGTGGTAGTGGTGGTAGTAGTGGTGGTAGTGGTGGTAGTGGTGGTGGTAGTGGTGGTAGTAGTGGTGGCAGTGGTGGTAGTGGTGGTAGTAATGGTGGTAGTGGTGGTAGTGGTGGGGATGGAGTGGAGACAACCAGTAAATGCGTTTGATAAAGGCATCAGCCAGGAGCAGCAGCCATTACTGTTGTAGCCCAGAGACTGTGACCCTGAGAGAGAGAGAGAGAGAGAGAGAGAGAGAGAGAGAGAGAGAGAGAGAGAGAGAGAGAGAGAGAGAGAGAGAGAGAGAGAGAGAGAAAGAGAGAGCATTTACTCCTCTATCAACAACTCATCTTGATAAACAAGACACACGGGAATGTGTCTCGTGCACAACGGTTTTCTTCAGTCGAGTGACCGCGAATGTAATATTGGAGGCAGTAGAAGTAATTCTGGCGTGATCAGTCCCTAGGTCTTGATAGGAGGGGGTCAGTCCCTCAGTCTTGTTAGGAGGGGGTCAGTCCCTCAGTCTTGTTAGGAGGGGGTCAGTCCCTCAGTCCTGTTAGGAGGGGGTCAGTCCCTCAGTCTTGTTAGAAGGGGGTCAGTCTCTCAGTCTTGTTAGGAGAGGGGGTCAGTCCCTCAGTCCTGTTAGGAGGGGGTCAGTCCCTCAGTCTTGTTAGTAGGGGGTCAGTCCCTCAGTCCTGTTAGGAGGGGGTCAGTCCCTCAGTCTTGTTAGTAGGGGGTCAGTCCCTCAGTCCTGTTAGGAGGGGGTCAGTCCCTCAGTCTTGATAGGAGGGGGTCAGTCCCTCAGTCTTGTTAGGAGGTGTCAGTCCCTCAGTCTTGTTAGGAGGGGGTCAGTCCCTCAGTCTTGTTAGTAGGGGGTCAGTCCCTCAGTCCTGTTAGGAGGGGGTCAGTCCCTCAGTCTTGATAGGAGGGGGTCAGTCCCTCAGTCTTGTTAGGAGGGGGTCAGTCCCTCAGTCTTGTTAGGAGGGGGTCAGTTCCTCAGTCTTGTTAGGAGGGGGTCAGTCCCTCAGTCTTGTTAGGAGGTGGTCAGTCCCTCAGTCTTGTTAGGAGGGGGTCAGTTCCTCAGTCTTGTTAGGAGGGGTCAGACCCTCAGTCTTGGTAGGAGGGGGTCAGTCCCTCAGTCTTCTTAGGAGGGGGTCAGTCCCTCAGTCCTGTTAGGAGGGAGTCAGTCCCTCAGTCTTGTTAGGAGGGGGTCAGTCCCTCAGTCTTGGTAGGAGGGGGTCAGTCCCCCAGTCTTGGTAGGAGGGGGTCAGTCCCTCAGTCTTCTTAGGAGGGGGTCAGTCCCTCAGTCCTGTTAGGAGGGGGCAGTCCCTCAGTCTTGGTAGGAGGGGGTCAGTCCCTCAGTCTTGGTAGGAGGGGGTCAGTCCCTCAGTCTTGTTAGGAGGGGGTCAGTCCCTCAGTCTTGGTAGGAGGGGGTCAGTCCCTCAGTCTTCTTAGGAGGGGGTCAGTCCCTCAGTCTTGTTAGTAGGGGGTCAGTCCCTCAGTCTTGTTAGGAGGGGTCAATCCCTCAGTCTTGTTAGGAGGGGGTCAGTCCCTCAGTCCTGTTAGGAGGGGGTCAGTCCCTCAGTCTTGTTAGTAGGGGGTCAGTCCCTCAGTCTTGTTAGGAGGGGTCAATCCCTCAGTCTTGTTAGGAGGGGGTCAGTCCCTCAGTCTTGTTAGGAGGGGGTCAGTCTCTCAGTTTTGTTAGGAGGGGTCAGTCCCTCAGTCTTGTTAGGAGGGGGTCAGTCTCTCAGTCTTGTTAGGACGGGTCAGTCCCTCAGTCTTGTTAGGAGGGGTCAGTCCCTCAGTCTTGTTAGGACGGGTCAGTCCCTCAGTCTTGTTAGGAGGGGTCAGTCCCTCAGTCTTGTTAGGAGGGGTCAGTCCCTCAGTCTTGTTAGAACGGGTCAGTCCCTCAGTCTTGTTAGGACGGGTCAGTCCCTCAGTCTTGTTAGGACGGGTCAGTCCCTCAGTCTTGTTAGGAGGGGTCAGTCCCTCAGTCTTGTTAGGAGGGGTCAGTCCCTCAGTCTTGTTAGGACGGGTCAGTCCCTCAGTCTTGTTAGGAGGGGTCAGTCGCTCAGTCTTGTTACGAGGGGTCAGTCCCTCAGTCTTGTTAGGAGGGGTCAGTCGCTCAGTCTTGTTAGGAGGGGTCAGTCCCTCAGTCTTGTTAGGAGGGGTCAGTCCCTCAGTCTTGTTAGGAGGGGTCAGTCGCTCAGTCTTGTTAGGAGGGGTCAGTCCCTCAGTCTTGTTAGGAGGGGTCAGTCCCTCAGTCTTGTTAGTAGGGGTCAGTCCCTCAGTCTTGTTAGGAGGGGTCAGTCCCTCAGTCTTGTTAGGAGGGGTCAGTCCCTCAGTCTTGTTAGGACGGGTCAGTTCCTCTGTCTTGTTATAAGGGGGTCAGTCCCTCAGTCTTGTTAGGAGGGGTCAGTCCCTCAGTCTTGTTAGGAGGGGTCAGTCCCTCAGTCTTGTTAGGAGGGGTCAGTCCCTCAGTCTTGTTAGGAGGGGTGAGTCGCTCAGTCTTGTTAGGAGGGGTCAGTCCCTCAGTCTTGTTAGGAGGGGTCAGTCCCTCAGTCATGTTAGGAGGGGTCAGTCCCTCAGTCTTGTTAGGAGGGGTCAGTCCCTCAGTCTTGTTAGGAGGGGTCAGTCCCTCAGTCTTGTTAGGAGGGGTCAGTCCCTCAGTCTTGTTAGGAGGGGTCAGTCGCTCAGTCTTGTTAGGAGGGGTCAGTCCCTCAGTCTTGTTAGGAGGGGTCAGTCCCTCAGTCTTGTTAGGAGGGGTCAGTCCCTCAGTCTTGTTAGGAGGGGTCAGTCCCTCAGTCTTGTTAGGAGGGGTCAGTCCCTCAGTCTTGTTAGGAGGGGTCAGTCCCTCAGTCTTGTTAGGAGGGGTCAGTCCCTCAGTCTTGTTAGGAGGGGTCAGTCCCTCAGTCTTGTTAGGAGGGGTCAGTCCCTCAGTCTTGTTAGGAGGGGTCAGTCGCTCAGTCTTGTTAGGAGGGGTCAGTCCCTCAGTCTTGTTAGGAGGGGTCAGTCCCTCAGTCTTGTTAGGAGGGGTCAGTCCCTCAGTCTTGTTAGGAGGGGTCAGTCCCTCAGTCTTGTTAGGAGGGGTCAGTCCCTCAGTCTTGTTAGGAGGGGTCAGTCCCTCAGTCTTGTTAGGAGGGGTCAGTCCCTCAGTCTTGTTAGGAGGGGTCAGTCCCTCAGTCTTGTTAGGAGGGGTCAGTCCCTTATATTTATCGTAAACCATGATTGATATAATGCAACACAGATTTGATCCGAGGATGGCAAGGGCAGCTCCAACTCCTATAATCAAGAGACCTTTACCAGCATCACGGTACCTGGGTGAGAAGGGTCGAGTACCCAGGATAAACTATCGAATCCTCAGCTTCCTATCACATCTCCGGGTTTAGAATTAGATTTAGAGGTGCTTACTGCGGAGTGGTGGAGAGAGAGAGAAAAAGAGAGAGAGAGAGAGAGAGAGAGAGAGAGAGAGAGAGAGAGAGAGAGAGAGAGAGAGAGAGAGAGAGAGAGAGAGAGAGAGAGAGAGAGAGAGAGAGAGACGAAGCAAAGGAGGAGAAAGAGAGAATGAGAAGAGATAATTCATGAGAATAAGACGTGAGATAGGGCAAACGAGTTAGTTGTCAGTGAGAGTATTGATGACTGTCTAAGTCTGACTGACCTTAATACTGACGTGTATACCTGAGTACATAGCGTATATAGGTGTACAGGGGTGTACATGGCTGTACAGGGGTATATGTGGATCTACATGGCTATATATGGATATACATGGGTGTATCCTGGATAGACATGTACATGGGTGTACATGGCTTGACATGGATGCATATGGGTCTATCCTGGACAGATATGTACATGGCTGTACATGGGTGTATCCTGCACAGACAGCAGCCCACACTAAGACTATGTACAGACGTGTACGAAAACTTATACTACATATACGTCTACTCCTGTAGCGGTAGATGGGAGATATGATCAGCCTACACCAACTTCTACTGCAACTTCTGTAATGGAATCTGATCACTGATGTAATGAGGAATAATGGAAAAATACAATGGTGAACTAGTGAAAATAATTACACTGGGAAGACAAGGCAATGAGGAGAGCGCTAGACAGCGGTTACACTCCAAGACGGGCAGTTAACACCATCAAAGCCCTGGCTGTACTTTCCTTATGCATATCACATCTTTCAGAGAAAGGTACACATATCAGTGTATATAAACTGAGAAATACACACCTCCCGGTATGTAAATCGCAAGAAATTCTCTCCTATCAGTGTATATAAAATGAGAGGTATACACACCGAGAGGTGAGTATACGCTTAGATATACATACCTCTGTATACAACCCCTGTATTAGAGGATAAAAGACAGTCATTATCACATTTCCAAATCCAAGTCTCTAAGAGGCCACTGTAAGAGGCCACTGTAAGAGGCCACTGTTAGAGGTCACTGTAAGAGGCCACTGTAAGAGCCCACTGTAAGAGGCCACTGTTAGAGGTCACTGTAAGAGGCCACTGTAAGAGGCCACTGTAAGAGGCCACTGTAAGAGGCCACTGTAAGAGGCCACTGTTAGAGGTCACTGTAAGAGGCCACTGTAAGAGGCCACTGTAAGAGGCCACTGTAAGAGGCCACTGTAAGAGGCCACTGTAAGAGGCCACTGTAAGAGGCCACTGTAAGAGGCCACTGTAAGAGGCCACTGTTAGAGGTCACTGTAAGAGGCCACTGTAAGAGGCCACTGTAAGAGGCCACTGTAAGAGGCCACTGTAAGAGGCCACTGTAAGAGGCCACTGTAAGAGGCCACTGTAAGAGGCCACTGTTAGAGGTCACTGTAAGAGACCACTGTAAGAGCCCACTGTTAGAGGTCACTGTAAGAGGCCACTGTAAGAGCCCACTGTAAGAGGCCACTGTTAGAGGTCACTGTAAGAGGCCACTGTAAGAGGCACTGGAAGAAAATCAGAATGCAGATGTAATATACACAGACTTTGCAAAAGCATTTGACAAATGCGATCATGGCGTAATAGCCCATAAAATACGTGCTAAAGGAATAACTGGGAAAGTGGGGAGATGGATCTTCAACTTCCTAACAAATCGAACACAAAGAGTAGTGGTCAACAGAGTTAAATCGGAGGCTGCCATAGTGAAGAGCTCTGTTCCACAAGGCACAGTACTCGCCCCCATCTTATTCCTCATCCTCATATCAGACATAGACAGAGATATACATCACAGCACCGTATCATCCTTTGCGGATGATACTAGGATCTGCATGAGGCTGTCATCTGCTGAGGACGCGGGTTAACCTCCAAGAAGATATAATCAAAGTTTTCCAGTGGGCAACGGTAAACAATATGATGTTCAATGAGGACAAATTCCAACTACTCCGTTATGGAAAACTGGAGGAGATAATAACTAGAACAGAGTATACTACAGACTGGCCATAGAATAGAGCGGAAAAATAATGTAAGGGACCTGGGAGTAGTAATGTCTGAGGATCTCACTTTCAAGGTTCACAACAGTGCCACGATCACAAGTGCAAAGAAAATGATACGATGGATAATGAGAACATTCAAGACAGGAGATGCCAAGCCAATGAAGATCCTTTTCAAATCACTTGTTCTCTCTAGGCTGGAATACTGCTGTACATTAACATCCCCATTCAAATCAGGTGAAATCGCAGAACTAGAGTGTACAGAGAACCTTTACTGCACGTATAAGTTCTGTCAAGCACCTTAACTACTGGGAACTCCTGGAAGCACTTGACTTGTACTCGCTGGAATGCAGGAGAGAGACATATATCATAATCTACACTTGGAAAACCCTAGAAGGAATGGTCCCGAATCTGCACACAGAAATCACTCCCTACGAAAGTAAAAGACTGGGCAGGCGATGCAAAATGCCCCCAATGAAAAGTAGGGGCGCCGTTGGTATACTAAGAGAAAACACCATAAGTGTCCGGGGCCCAAGACTGTTCAACAGCCTCCCACCAAGCATAGGGGGAATTACCAATAGGCCTTTGGCTGCCTTCAAGAGGGAGCTGGACAGATACCTAAAGTCGGTGCCGGATCAGCCGGGCTGTGGTTCGTGCGTTGGACTACGTGCGGCTTGCAGTAACAGCCTGGTTGATCAGACCCTGATCCACCGGTAGGCCTGGTCGTGGACCGGGCCGCCGGGGCGTTGATCTCCGGAATACCCTCCAGGTAGACTCCAGGTAAGAGGCCACTGTAAGAGGCCACTATAAGAGGCCACTGTAAAAGGCCACTGTAAGAGGCCACTGTAAGAGGCCACTGTAAGAGGCCACTGTAAGAGGCCACTGTAAGAGGCCACTGTAAGAGGCCACTGTAAGAGGCCACTGTAAGAGGCCACTGTAAGAGGCCACTGTAAGAGGCCATACTGATATTAAAAAAAAAAGACAATGCCCTACTAAGATTGTCCCATCTTTCTCAGTGTCTCTCACTTAGGTTATAAAATCTCTCTCCCGGCATCGGACCTGTCATAACTTTAATGAGAAATAAATCTTGAACGAGATTAGACAATTCTTTCAACTCCCAGTGAGATATTCATTCAAATTATGGTCCCACGATTGAAATTTTATGTGATATCTGTGAGTTATATCAGGAATCCCACTGCGCCTCCACCAGGGAAGTTGTCTGTGAAGGACTTGGGAATTTCTTGTTACAGGTAAAAACTTCTTCTGTGGTACAGACAAGGGTCTTACTGTGGGTCTTGGATAGACAGGGACGCGTTCGGTACTTGTGTTATATTTTGGTGGTATGGGACACGTCTATTAGTCACGGGTCTTCCCTTGACTTGATGAGTGAGACACATGGGCCACAGCTGGGCATCTTCGTGGGGACGGGTCACAGCTGGGTATCTTCGTGGGGACGGGTCACAGCTGGGTATCTTCGTGGGTACGGGTCACATCTGGGCATCTACGTGGGTGCGACGTATCGCCAACCAATGAATATTTCTTTTCCAGTCCAGTACGGAGAATAGTGGAGATAGAGTTATGTTAGGTTAGGTAAGGTTCGTCAGGAAACAGGACAAGTGTTTCCTGACGCGGGTCTTAGTCAAATGACGACTCACAACCGGAGCTTTAGGTCATCTGACAGAGGCCTTCCACTGGCTTACCTGTCTAAAAATTATGGTGATAATTAAAACACAGTGTTTCCTCTCAACAGACATCGTATACATACATATCATAGATAAACATGACATAGTGTATTAAGAATAACTAAAAATATACCCAGTCGTCGGCAGTACCAAAAAATCAAACATACTGAACAAAAGATGTAAATGAGAAAACAATAGACCGGATTGAATCACACAACACTGCATTAATCACCAAGACTCATTAGGTGAGGGAGATCTCACAGATGAGTAATGTCGTGGAAAGTGACGTTAGCATAGTGAATTTAATTAGACGCAACGACAGATCTCAGACGTAAGGAATTTATATCTATCGTTGTAGAAGTGAATATGCAGAATTTAGTGTCCAACAAGTGGGCTCAAGAGCTCTTGGCTGTACGTGGTGGGAAGAGAATCTTGAGCTTTTTATTGCCTTTCGGAAAGATATATTCTTTATATTTTTTTAGTGAGTAACTGAGCAAGACTCAGTTATATGGAAATCAGGTATAGTAAGTAGGTACCTGGTGTTAGTCTCCCTACACCTGCTGCCACTGCTTACCTAACAGTATGTAGGCGCTTGGGTGTTAGTCTCCTCACACCTGCTGCCCCTGTTTACCAATTAGTAACTCTGTGTGACGGGGGCGGTGACCCCCAGAAATAGCGTCCATGAAGGCAGGTCAAGCCTCGCTGACCTTATGTGTGGAGCTGCTGTAGGGTAGTCTGGAAGAGTCCAGGTGTTGAGAGTACAATTTTCCAACTTTCAGCTCTATTATTGACTATTGAGACCAGAATAGACTTCTGGATAAAACTTTCCGTGAGGTTAGAAGTGAGTTTTGATGCGTTCTGGGAGTGTGGTCATTTCTCACTCTTTTACAAAGGTAGGCTCAGCTCCACCAACTTGTTTTACAAGCTAAGAACTCTTTCCTACCTTGTCGACTGAGTGTCAGCAGGTGTATACTTAAAGAGGTCGTGATACAGTTTATTCCAGTACGACTCAAGAAATCGTAATGACACGATTGCAAACAAACCATACCTCCGGCCGGGATTGAACCCGCGGTCATAGAGTCTCAAAACTCCAGCCCGTCGCGTTAGCCACTAGACTCTATGACCGCGGGTTCAATCCCGGCCGGGGGTATGGTTTGTTTGCAATCGTGTCATTACGATTTCTTGAGTCATGTTGACGGCAGTGAAGGGACTTGAGCTAGAGTTCGTCACGGCCACGCTAGCTGGAGATTGGTCTGTAAAAACTTGCATTTGTGGTCACAGTGGTGCCTGTGCTAACCTTCCTATGGTGTAGAAATATACCTAGTTGGACGAATCTTATTGTGGCTAGCTGGTCCAGTGGCTAACACGACGGGCTGGAGTTTTGAGACTCTCTGATCGCGGGTTCAATCCCGGCCGGGGGTATGGTTTATTCCAGTACTGAACACACAACTTACAGCACTCAAAGTGCAGTAACTCACAATACTAATAGATGGATTTAAGAACACATGTAAATGAGCCTATGATGAAATATTACACACAGGTGATGATGGCCTGTTGATCTGGTCGTAATGGGACTTGGAGAGAAAATAAACAGCAGTAGTCTTTAACTTATATTTTCCTTCACCAAGTATTTATAGTATGTACACTTATGTACACTATGTACAAGAATGGAGTATAAGTGTACCACACGGTAATGCAGGCAAAGACGAAAACCAGAGAGAGAAAACTGTGCTCAACCAGCGGGTTTACGAGTCTGGCAAATACTGCCCACGAGTGAGACTACATCGTCTCAGCACTTGGCAAGCTTTTCTGTGATTGGTTAATGAACCAAGGTACTGATTTAACGATGGGGCCCCAAAAGATCGTTAAACCCTTAGTACCTGGTTCGCTGGTTGGGAGGCAGTCTACATGGGTGTGTGTACATACGCTGAATACTTTTTGTTTTCCACAAAACTGAAAGACGGATTTAGAACACGTGTATTGTTAAATAATCCATGCTGAAATGAGGAATTTTCAATCTTCATATTTGTGAGACAAAGATCTCATTTGGTCAATGATCTTGACGTTAATAATGTTTGAATGCTGTACAAACATGTCGCTGAACTTGAGTCATTCTAAGGAGGAATGATCGCTGGTGAAGTGATGTTCTTGAGAGGGGTACAGCCAGAGTGTGGGGACCGCTTGCTGCCCGTCTTGTGGTATACAAGCTGTCTTCTCACTGGTCGCGTAGTGAGCTAAGTGTGGTAAATTGATAGCATTAGTTTCTAACATGAAAGTAAGGTCACCCACCTTTCTTCGTTGTTGACGACTCTGCTGAGATGACAGTTTTAACATAACTGGAACCAGGAAAGATACACGGCACCTTGCATGGTTCTCTATTCCGTTGAGAAGTCTCAGATGAGAAGAGGGATGGAACTGACAATCCAAGCACGTAGTGCAAGCTCAAGTTGTGAGAGTACAGTGGCTGGAGGGGGAGGGGAATGAGGAGAGAGCTAAGTTTGCAGCTAAGTTTGTAACTAAGTTTGTCACTAAGTTTGTCACTAAGTTTGTCACTAAGTTTGTCACTAAGTTTGTCACTAAGTTTGTCACTAAGTTCGTCACTAAGTTTGTCACTAAATTTACCACTAAGTTTGTCACTAAGTTTGTAGCTAAGTTTGTCACTAAGTTCGTCACTAAGTTTGTCACTAAGTTCGTCAGTAAGTTTGTCACTAAGTTTGTCACTAAGTTCGTCACTAAGTTCGTCACCGCGTCACTAAGTTTGTCACTAAGTTTGTCACTAAGTTTGTCACTAAGTTCGTCACTAAGTTCGTCACTAAGTTCGTCACTAAGTTCGTCACTAACGTTGTCACTAAGTTTGTCACTAAGTTTGTCACTAAGTTCGTCACTAAGTTTGTCACTAAGTTCGTCACTAAGTTCGTCACTAAGTTCGTCACTAAGTTCGTCACTAAGTTTGTCACTAAGTTCGTCACTAAGTTCGTCACTAAGTTTGTCAATAAGTTCGTCACTAAGTTCGTCACTAAGTTCGTCACTAAGTTTGTCACTAAGTTTGTCACTAAGTTCGTCACTAAGTTCGTCACTAAGTTCGTCACTAAGTTTGTCACTAAGTTTGTCACTAAGTTTGTCACTAAGTTCGTCACTAAGTTCGTCACTAAGTTTGTCACTAAGTTCGTCACTAGGTTCGTCACTAAGTTTGTCACTAAGTTCGTCACTAAGTTTGTCACTAAGTTCGTCACTAAGTTTGTCACTAAGTTCGTCACTAAGTTTGTCACTAAGTTTGTCACTAAGTTTGTCACTAAGTTTGTAACTAAGTTTGTCACTAAGTTTGTAACTAAGTTTGTCACTAAGTTTGTCACTAAGTTTGTCACTAAGTTTGTCACTAAGTTTGTCACTAAGTTTGTCACTAAGTTCGTCACTAAGTTTGTCACTAAGTTTGTCACTAAGTTCGTCACTAAGTTTGTCACTAAGTTTGTAACTAAGTTTGTCACTAAGTTTGTCACTAAGTTTGTCACTAAGTTCGTCACTAAGTTTGTCACTAAGTTTGTCACTAAGTTCGTCACTAAGTTTATCACTAAGTTCGTCACTAGGTTCGTCACTAAGTTCGTCACTAAGTTTGTCACTAAGTTTGTCACTAAGTTTGTCACTAAGTTTGTCACTAAGTTTGTCACTAAGTTTGTCACTAAGTTTGTCACTAAGTTTGTCACTAAGTTTGTCACTAAGTTTGTCACTAAGTTCGTCACTAAGTTTGTCACTAAGTTTGTAACTAAGTTTGTCACTAAGTTTGTCACTAAGTTTGTCACTAAGTTTGTCACTAAGTTTGTCACTAAGTTTGTCACTAAGTTCGTCACTAAGTTTGTCACTAAGTTTGTCACTAAGTTTGTCACTAAGTTTGTCACTAAGTTTGTAACTAAGTTTGTCACTAAGTTTGTCACTAAGTTCGTCACTAAGTTTGTCACTAAGTTTGTCACTAAGTTTGTCACTAAGTTTGTCACTAAGTTTGTCACTAAGTTTGTCACTAAGTTTGTAACTAAGTTTGTCACTAAGTTTGTCACTAAGTTTGTCACTAAGTTTGTAACTAAGTTTGTCACTAAGTTTGTCACTAAGTTTGTCACTAAGTTTGTCACTAAGTTTGTCACTAAGTTTGTCACTAAGTTTGTCACTAAGTTTGTCACTAAGTTCGTCACTAAGTTTATCACTAAGTTCGTCACTAGGTTCGTCACTAAGTTCGTCACTAAGTTTGTCACTAAGTTTGTCACTAAGTTTGTCACTAAGTTTGTCACTAAGTTTGTCACTAAGTTTGTCACTAAGTTTGTCACTAAGTTTGTCACTAAGTTCGTCACTAAGTTTGTCACTAAGTTTGTAACTAAGTTTGTCACTAAGTTTGTCACTAAGTTTGTCACTAAGTTTGTCACTAAGTTTGTCACTAAGTTTGTCACTAAGTTCGTCACTAAGTTTGTCACTAAGTTTGTCACTAAGTTTGTCACTAAGTTTGTCACTAAGTTTGTCACTAAGTTTGTCACTAAGTTTGTCACTAAGTTCGTCACTAAGTTTGTCACTAAGTTTGTCACTAAGTTTGTCACTAAGTTTGTCACTAAGTTTGTCACTAAGTTTGTCACTAAGTTTGTAACTAAGTTTGTCACTAAGTTTGTCACTAAGTTTGTCACTAAGTTTGTAACTAAGTTTGTCACTAAGTTTGTCACTAAGTTTGTCACTAAGTTTGTCACTAAGTTTGTCACTAAGTTTGTCACTAAGTTTGTCACTAAGTTTGTCACTAAGTTCGTCACTAAGTTTGTCACTAAGTTTGTCACTAAGTTTGTCACTAAGTTTGTCACTAAGTTTGTCACTAAGTTTGTCACTAAGTTTGTCACTAAGTTTGTCACTAAGTTCGTCACTAAGTTTGTCACTAAGTTTGTCACTAAGTTTGTCACTAAGTTTGTCACTAAGTTTGTCACTAAGTTTGTCACTAAGTTCGTCACTAAGTTTGTCACTAAGTTTGTCACTAAGTTTGTCACTAAGTTTGTCACTAAGTTCGTCACTAAGTTTGTCACTAAGTTTGTCACTAAGTTTGTCACTAAGTTTGTCACTAAGTTTCAATGTTGATAATTTTCTCTTCACTTTCAAGTTTACCACATTTTTATGGCTTATTAATTTCCTCTAATTAATTACACGTATAGCCAAGGTAAACTGTCAGTGTAAACTGTAGCATGGCAGTGTATACTGTAGCATGGTGGTGTATACTGTAGCATGGTGGTGTATACTGTAGCATGGTAGTGTATACTGTAGCATGGTAGTGTATACTGTAGCATGGTGGTGTATACTGTAGCATGGTGGTGTATACTGTAGCATGGTAGTGTATACTGTAGCATGGTAGTGTATACTGTAGCATGGTGGTGTATACTGTAGCATGGTAGTGTATACTGTAGCATGGCAGTGTATACTGTAGCATGGTGGTGTATACTGTAGCATGGTAGTGTATACTGTAGCATGGTAGTGTATACTGTAGCATGGCAGTGTATACTGTAGCATGGTGGTGTATACTGTAGCATGGTGGTGTATACTGTAGCATGGTAGTGTATACTGTAGCATGGTAGTGTATACTGTAGCATGGTGGTGTATACTGTAGCATGGTAGTGTATACTGTAGCATGGCAGTGTATACTGTAGCATGGTGGTGTATACTGTAGCATGGTAGTGTATACTGTAGCATGGTAGTGTATACTGTAGCATGGTGGTGTATACTGTAGCATGGTAGTGTATACTGTAGCATGGCAGTGTATACTGTAGCATGGTGGTGTATACTGTAGCATGGTAGTGTATACTGTAGCATGGTAGTGTATACTGTAGCATGGCAGTGTATACTGTAGCATGGTAGTGTATACTGTAGCATGGTAGTGTATACTGTAGCATGGTAGTGTATACTGTAGCATGGCAGTGTATACTGTAGCATGGTGGTGTATACTGTAGCATGGCAGTGTATACTGTAGCATGGCAGTGTATACTGTAGCATGGCAGTGTATACTGTAGCATGGCAGTGTATACTGTAGCATGGCAGTGTATACTGTAGCATGGTAGTGTATACTGTAGCATGGCAGTGTATACTGTAGCATGGTAGTGTATACTGTAGCATGTCAGTGTATACTGTAGCATGGTGGTGTATACTGTAGCATGGCAGTGTATACTGTAGCATGGTGGTGTATACTGTAGCATGGCAGTGTATACTGTAGCATGGCAGTGTATACTGTAGCATGGCAGTGTATACTGTAGCATGGCAGTGTATACTGTAGCATGGCAGTGTATACTGTAGCATGGTAGTGTTTACTGTAGCATGGCAGTGTATACTGTAGCATGGTAGTGTATACTGTAGCATGGCAGTGTATACTGTAGCATGGTGGTGTATACTGTAGCATGGCAGTGTATACTGTAGCATGGCAGTGTATACTGTAGCATGGCAGTGTATACTGTAGCATGGCAGTGTATACTGTAGCATGGCAGTGTATACTGTAGCATGGTAGTGTATACTGTAGCATGGCAGTGTATACTGTAGCATGGTAGTGTATACTGTAGCATGGCAGTGTATACTGTAGCATGGTGGTGTATACTGTAGCATGGCAGTGTATACTGTAGCATGGCAGTGTATACTGTAGCATGGCAGTGTATACTGTAGCATGGCAGTGTATACTGTAGCATGGTAGTGTATACTGTAGCATGGCAGTGTATACTGTAGCATGGCAGTGTATACTGTAGCATGGCAGTGTATACTGTAGCATGGTAGTGTATACTGTAGCATGGCAGTGTATACTGTAGCATGGTAGTGTATACTGTAGCATGGCAGTGTATACTGTAGCATGGTGGTGTATACTGTAGCATGGCAGTGTATACTGTAGCATGGCAGTGTATACTGTAGCATGGTAGTGTATACTGTAGCATGGCAGTGTATACTGTAGCATGGTAGTGTATACTGTAGCATGGCAGTGTATACTGTAGCATGGTAGTGTATACTGTAGCATGGTAGTGTATACTGTAGCATGGCAGTGTATACTGTAGCATGGTGGTGTATACTGTAGCATGGCAGTGTATACTGTAGCATGGCAGTGTATACTGTAGCATGGTAGTGTATACTGTAGCATGGTAGTGTATACTGTAGCATGGCAGTGTATACTGTAGCATGGCAGTGTATACTGTAGCATGGCAGTGTATACTGTAGCATGGAAGTGTATACTGTAGCATGGTAGTGTATACTGTAGCATGGCAGTGTATACTGTAGCATGGTAGTGTATACTGTAGCATGGCAGTGTATACTGTAGCATGGTAGTGTACACTGTAGCATGGCAGTGTATACTGTAGCATGGCAGTGTATACTGTAGCATGGCAGTGTATACTGTAGCATGGCAGTGTATACTGTAGCATGGCAGTGTATACTGTAGCATGGCAGTGTATACTGTAGCATGGTAGTGTATACTGTAGCATGGCAGTGTATACTGTAGCATGGCAGTGTATACTGTAGCATGGTGGTGTATACTGTAGCATGGCAGTGTAAACTGTAGCATGACAGTGTATACTGTAGCATGGCAGTGTATACTGTAGCATGGCAGTGTATACTGTAGCATGGCAGTGTATACTGTAGCATGGCAGTGTATACTGTAGCATGGTAGTGTATACTGTAGCATGACAGTGTATACTGTAGCATGGCAGTGTATACTGCAGCATGGTAGTGTATACTGTAGCATGGCAGTGTATACTGTAGCATGGCAGTGTATACTGTAGCATGGTAGTGTATACTGTAGCACGGCAGTGTATACTGTAGCATGGCAGTGTATACTGTAGCATGGTAGTGTATACTGTAGCATGGCAGTGTATACTGTAGCATGGCAATGTATACTGTAGCATGGCAGTGTATACTGTAGCATGGCAGTGTATACTGTAGCATGGCAGTGTATACTGTAGCATGGTAGTGTATACTGTAGCATGGCAGTGTATACTGTAGCATGGTGGTGTATACTGTAGCATGGCAGTGTATACTGTAGCATGGCAGTGTATACTGTAGCATGGTAGTGTATACTGTAGCATGGCAGTGTATACTGTAGCATGGCAGTGTATACTGTAGCATGGCAGTGTATACTGTAGCATGGTAGTGTATACTGTAGCATGGCAGTGTATACTCTAGCATGGTAGTGTATACCGTAGCATGGCAGTGTATACTGTAGCATGGCAGTGTATACTGTAGCATGGCAGTGTATACTGTAGCATGGCAGTGTATACTGTAACATGGCAGTGTAAACTGTAGCATGACAGTGTATACTGTAGCATGGTAGTGTATACTGTAGCATGGCAGTGTATACTGTAACATGGCAGTGTAAACTGTAGCATGACAGTGTATACTGTAGCATGGTAGTGTATACTGTAGCATGGTAGTGTATACTGTAGCATGGTAGTGTATACTGTAGCATGGCAGTGTATACTGTAGCATGGTAGTGTATACTGTAGCATGGAAGTGTATACTGTAACATGGCAGTGTAAACTGTAGCATGACAGTGTATACTGTAGCATGGTAGTGTATACTGTAGCATGGTAGTGTATACTGTAGCATGGTAGTGTATACTGTAGCATGGTAGTGTATACTGTAGCATGGTAGTGTATACTGTAGCACGGTAGTGTATCATGTAGCATGGTAGTGTATACTGTAGCATGACAGTGTATACTGTAGCATGGTAGTGTATACTGTAGCATGGTAGTGTATACTGTAGCATGGCACTGTATACTGTAGCATGGTAGTGTATAATGTAGCATGGCAGTGTATACTGTAACATGGCAGTGTATACTGTAGCATGGCAGTGTATACTGTAGCATGGCAGTGTATACTGTAGCATGGCAGTGTATACTGTAGCATGGCAGTGTATACTGTAGCATGGCAGTGTATACTGTAGCATGGCAGTGTATACTGTAGCATGGCAGTGTATACTGTAGCATGGCAGTGTATACTGTAGCATGGCAGTGTATACTGTAGCATGGCAGTGTATACTGTAGCATGGCAGTGTATACTGCAGCATGGCAGTGTATACTGTAGCATGGTAGTGTATACTGTAGCATGGTAGTGTATACTGTAGCATGGTGGTGTATACTGTAGCATGGTGGTGTATACTGTAGCATGGTGGTGTATACTGTAGCATGGCAGTGTATACTGTAGCATGGCAGTGTATACTGTAGCATGGTAGTGTATACTGTAGCATGGCAGTGTATACTGTTGCATGGCAGTGTATACTGTAGCATGGCAGTGTATACTGTAGCATGGCAGTGTATACTGTAGCATGGCAGTGTATACTGTAGCATGGCAGTGTATACTGTAGAATGGCAGTGTATACTGCAGCATGGCAGTGTATACTGTAGCATGGCAGTGTATACTGTAGCATGGCAGTGTATACTGTAGCATGGTGGTGTATACTGTAGCATGGCCGTGTATACTGTAGCATGGCAATGTATACTGTAGCATGGCAGTGTATACTGTAGCATGGCAGTGTATACTGTAGCATGGCAGTGTACACTGTAGCATGGCAGTGTATACTGTAGCATGGCAGTGTATACTGTAGCATGGCAGTGTATACTGTAGCATGGCAGTGTATACTGTAGCATGGCAGTGTCTACTGTAGCATGGAAGTGTATACTGTAGCATGGCAGTGTATACTGTAGCATGGCAGTGTATACTGTAGCACGGTGGTGTATACTGTAGCATGGCAGTGTATACTGTAGCATGGCAGTGTATACTGTAGCATGACAGTGTATACTGTAGCATGGCAGTGTATACTGTAGCATGGCAATGTATACTGTAGCATGGCAGTGTATACTGTAGCATGGCAGTGTATACTGTAGCATGGCAGTGTATACTGTAGCATGGCAGTGTATACTGTAGCATGGTGGTGTATACTGTAGCATGGCAGTGTATACTGTAGCATGGCAGTGTATACTGTAGCATGGCAGTGTATACTGTAGCATGGCAGTGTATACTGTAGCACGGCAGTGTATACTGTAGCATGGCAGTGTATACTGTAGCATGGCAGTGTATACTGTAGCATGGCAGTGTATACTGTAGCATGGCAGTGTATACTGTAGCATGGCAGTGTATGCTTTAGCATGGCAGTGTATACTGTAGAATGGCAGTGTATACCGTAGCATGGCAGTGTATACTGTAGCACGGCAGTGTATACCGTAGCATGGCAGTGTATACTGTAGCACGGCAGTGTATACTGTAGCATGGCAGTGTATACTGTAGCATGGTAGTGTATACTGTAGAATGGTAGTGTATACTGTAGCATGGTAGTGTATACTGTAGCATGGCAGTGTATACTGTAGCATGGCAGTGTATACTGTAGCATGGTAATGTATACTGTAGCATGGCAGTGTATACTGTAGCATGGCAGTGTATACTGTAGCACGGCAGTGTATACTGTAGCATGGCAGTGTATACTGTAGCATGGCAGTGTATACTGCAGCATGGTAGTGTATACTGTAGCATGGTAATGTATACTGTAGCATGGCAGTGTATACTGTAGCATGGCAGTGTATACTGTAGCATGGCAGTGTATACTGTAGCATGGCAGTGTATACTGTAGAATGGCAGTGTATACTGTAGCACGGCAGTGTATACCGTAGCAGGGCAGTGTATACTGTAGCACGGCAGTGTATACCGTAGCATGGCAGTGTATACTGTAGCACGGCAGTGTATACTGTAGCATGGCAGTGTATACTGTAGCATGGTAGTGTATACTGTAGAATGGTAGTGTATACTGTAGCATGGTAGTGTATACTGTAGCATGGCAGTGTATACTGTAGCATGGCAGTGTATACTGTAGCATGGTAATGTATACTGTAGCATGGCAGTGTATACTGTAGCATGGCAGTGTATACTGTAGCACGGCAGTGTATACTGTAGCATGGCAGTGTATACTGTAGCATGGCAGTGTATACTGCAGCATGGTAGTGTATACTGTAGCATGGTAGTGTATACTGTAGCATGGCAGTGTATACTGTAGCATGGCAGTGTATACTGTAGCATGGCAGTGTATACTGTAGCATGGCAGTGTATACTGTAGCATGGTAGTGTATACTGTAGCATGGCAGTGTATACTGTAGCATGGCAGTGTATACTGTAGCATGGTAATGTATACTGTAGCATGGCAGTGTATGCTGTAGCATGGCAGTGCATACTGTAGCACGGCAGTGTATACTGTAGCATGGTAGCGTATACTGTAGCATGGCAGTGTATACTGTAGCATGGCAGTGTATACTGTAGAATGGTAGTGTATACTGTAGCATGGTAATGTATACTGTAGCATGGCAGTGTATACTGTAGCATGGCAGTGTATACTGTAGCATGGCAGTGTATACTGTAGCATGGCAGTGTATACTGTAGCATGGCAGTGTATACTGTAGCATGGCAGTGTATACTGTAGCATGGTAGTGTATACTGTAGCATCGTAGTGTATACTGTAGCATGGCAGTGTATACTGTAGCATGGCAGTGTATACTGTAGCATGGCAGTGTATACTGTATCATGTTAGTGTATACTGTAGCATGGCAGTGTATACTGCAGCATGGCAGTGTATACTGTAGCATGGCAGTGTATACTGTAGCATGGCAGTGTATACTGTAGCATGGTGGTGTATACTGTAGCATGGCAGTGTATACTGTAGCATGGCAGTGTATACTGTAGCATGGCAGTGTATACTGTAGCATGGCAGTGTATACTGTAGCATGGCAGTGTATACTGTAGCATGGCAGTGTATACTGCAGCATGGCAGTGTATACTGTAGCATGGCAGTGTATACTGCAGCATGGCAGTGTATACTGTAGCATGGCAGTGTATACTGTAGCATGGCAGTGTATACTGTAGCATGGCAGTGTATACTGTAGCATGGTAGTGTATACTGTAGCATGGTAGTGTATACTGCAGCATGGCAGTGTATACTGTAGCATGGCAGTGTATACTGCAGCATGGCAGTGTATACTGCAGCATGGCAGTGTATACTGTAGCATGGCAGTGTATACTGCAGCATGGCAGTGTATACTGTAGCATGGCAGTGTATACTGCAGCATGGCAGTGTATACTGTAGCATGGTTGTGTATACTGTAGCATGGCAGTGTATACTGTAGCATGGCAGTGTATAATGTAGCATGGTAGTGTATACTGTAGCACGGCAGTGTATACTGTAGCATGGTAGTGTATACTGTAGCATGGTAGTGTATACTGTAGCATGGCAGTGTATACTGTAGCATGGCAGTGTATACTGTAGCATGGCAGTGTATACTGTAGCATGGTAGTGTATACTGTAGCATGGCAGTGTATACTGTAGCATGGCAGTGTATACTGTAGCATGGCAGTGTATACTGTAGCATGGCAGTGTATACTGTAGCATGGCAGTGTATACTGCAGCATGGCAGTGTATACTGTAGCATGGTAGTGTATGCTGTAGCATGGCAGTGTATACTGCAGTATGGCAATGTATACTGCAGCATGACAGTGTATACTGCAGCATGGTGGTGTATACTGTAGCATGGTAGTGTATACTGTAGCATGGCAGTGTATACTGCAGCATGGCAGTGTATACTGCAGCATGGTAGTGTATACTGTAGCATGGTAGTGTATACTGTAGCATGGCAGTGTATACTGCAGCATGGCAGTGTATACTGCAGCATGGCAGTGTATACTGTAGCATGGCAGTGTATACTGTAGCATGGCAGTGTATACTGCAGCATGGCAGTGTATACTGTAGCATGGCAGTGTATACTGCAGCATGGCAATGTATACTGCAGCATGGCAGTGTATACTGCAGTATGGCAATGTATACTGCAGCATGGCAGTGTATACTGCAGCATGGCAGTGTATACTGTAGCATGGCAGTGTATACTGTAGCATGGCAGTGTATACTGCAGCATGGCAGTGTATACTGCAGCATGGCAGTGTATACTGCAGTATGGCAATGTATACTGCAGTATGGCAGTGTATACTGCAGCATGTTATGGCGCCGGTTCCAATGTGCCGTTATATAGGAAGTCGCTAGTTCGACAGTTTATCATATATAATTTCCTAACCGTTACCTTACCACGGTATAAATACAGAAAGATTTTATTCATTAGATGATACGTAATAGCAAAACATGGAGCACTGCAGGAGGCCTACTGGTCTACATACGCTCTCATTTTATTTACATTAAGAGTGAGGTAGCGGGGTGCAGGCAGCCACCTTGAAGTTAGCTGAGGCTGGATAATAACTCTTAGCTTGTAAAACTCAGCTAAGAGCAAAAAATACACTTTTTAAACTGGTATGTTCACAAGGCTGGGAGGAATACAAACTGTGTGTGGTGAGAGAGAGAGAGAGAGAGAGAGAGAGAGAGAGAGAGAGAGAGAGAGAGAGAGAGAGAGAGAGAGAGAGAGAGGGAGAGAGAGTCAGAGACAGAGAAAGAAAGAGATAGATGGACATGGGAAATAGAATTGCTTGGCAAATTGAAAGAATATCCTCTCTTGTTCCTGCCTTGTGTGTGTGTGTGTGTGTGTGTGTGTGTGTGTGTGTGTGTGTGTACTCACCTATTTGTACTCACCTATTTGTGGTTGCAGGGGTCGAGTCCTAGCTCCTGGCCCCGCCTCTTCACCGGTTGCTACTAGACCCTCTCTCTCCCCGCTCCATGAGCTTTATCAAACCTCGTCTTAAAACTGTGTATGGTTCCTGCCTCCACTACGTCATTTTCTAGGCTATTCCACTGCCTTACAACTCTATGACTGAAGAAATACTTCCTACTATCTCTCTGACTCATTTGTGTCTTCAGCTTCCAATTGTGGCCTCTTGTTTCTGTGTCCCCTCCCTGGAACATCCTGTCCTTGTCCACCTTGTCTATTCCACGCAGTATTTTATATGTCGTTATCAAGTCTCCCCTGACCCTCCTGTCCTCCAGTGTCGTCAGGCCGATTTCCCTTAATCTTTCTTCATAGGACATTCCCCTTAGCTCTGGAACTAACCTTGTCGCAAACCTTTGTACTTTTTCTAGTTTCTTGACGTGCTTTATCAAGTGCGGGTTCCAAACAGGTGCTGCATACTCCAGTATGGGCCTGACATACACGGTGTACAGTGTCTTGAATGATTCCTTACTAAGGTGTCGGAATGCTGTTCTCAGGTTTGCCAGGCGCCCATATGCTGCAGCAGTTATCTGATTGATGTGTGCTTCCGGAGACATGCTCGGTGTTATACTCACCCCAAGATCTTTCTCCTTGAGTGAGGTTTGCAGTCTTTGGCCACCTAGCCTATACTCTGTCTGTGGTCTTCTGTGCCCTTCCCCTATCTTCATGACTTTGCATTTGGCAGGATTAAATTCGAGAAGCCATTTGCTGGACCAGGTGTCCAGTCTGTCCAGGTCTCTTTGAAGTCCTGCCTGGTCCTCATCAGATTTAATTCTCCTCATTAACTTCACATCATCTGCAAACAGGGACACTTCTGAGTCTAACCCTTCCGTCATGTCGTTCACATATACCAAAAATAGCACTGGTCCTAGGACCGACCCCTGTGGGACCCCGCTCGTCACAGGTGCCCACTGTGATACATCATTACGTACCATGACTCGTTGTTGCCTCCCTGTCAGGTATTCTCTGATCCATTGCAGTGCCCTTCCTGTTATATGCGCCTGATGCTCTAGCTTCTGTGAGGAACTGTGTCAAAGGCCTTCTTGCAGTCCAAGAAGATGCAATCAACCCACCCCTCTCTCTCTTGTCTTACTTCTGTTATTTTATCATAAAACTCCAGAAGGTTTGTGACACAGGATTTGCCTTCCGTGAATCCGTGCTGGTTGGCATTTATACTCCTGTTCCGTTCCAGGTGCTCCACCACTCTCCTCCTGATAATCTTCTCCATAATTTTGCATACTATACACGTCAATGACACAGGTCTATAGTTTAGTGCCTCTTTTCTGTCTCCTTTTTTGAAAATGGGAACTACATTTGCCGTCTTCCATACCTCAGGTAGTTGCCCAGTTTCCAGGGATGTGTTGAAGATTGTGGTAAGTGGTACGCACAACATATCTGCTCCCTCTCTAAGGACCCATGGAGAGATGTTGTCCGGTCCCATTGCCTTTGAGGTATCGATGTCCCTTAGCAGTTTCTTCACCTCCTCCTCATCTGTATGTATGTCGTCCAACACTTGTTGGTGTATTCCTTGTTGGTGTCCCCATCTGGTCTGTCCCCCCAGAGTCCTTCCTGTCTCTACTGTAAATACTTCCTTAAATCTCGTGTTGAGCTCCTCACATACCTCTTGATCGTTTCTTGTGAGTTCTCCACCTTCTTTCCTCAGCCTTATCACCTGGTCCTTGACTGTTGTCTTCCTCCTAATGTGGCTATACAGCAGTTTCGGGTCAGATTTGACTTTCGATGCTATGTCGTTTTCATACTGTCGCTGGGCCTCCCTCCTTATCTGCGCATACTCGTTTCTGGCTCTTCTACTAATCTCCTTGTTTTCCTGGGTCCTATGCCTCCTGTACCTTTTCCATTCTCTGTTGCACTTAGTTTTTGCCTCCCTACACCTTCGGGTAAACCAAGGACTCGTTTTGGTCTTCCTATTATTTCTGTTTCCCTTGGGAACAAAACTTTCCTCTGCCTCCTTGCACTTTGTTGCCACATATTCCATCATCTCGTTTACTGATTTTCCTACCATTTCTCTGTCCCACTGAACCTCCTGCAGGAAGTTTCTCATACCTGTGTAGTCCCCCCTTTTATAGTTTGGCCTGTCCCCTTCAGTTCCTGTTACCTTCTCCACTTGTAACTCTACTATATAGTCAAAACTCAGAACCACATGATCGCTAGCTCCAAGGGGCCTCTCGTAAGTGATGTCCTCGTAAGTGTGTGTGTGTGTGTGTGTGTGTGTGTGTGTGTGTGTGTGTGTGTGTGCGTAGTCAGACAGTTGCATCCTTCCTTCACACCTAAACTAAACAGAAATGTTAAATAAATAGAAATAACAACAATGCTGACAGAATTAAATATGCATTTGCCTGTCCAACACACATACACTACCTGAGACACAGCTGTCTGCCTGTGAATTTTGTCCGGCATTCCTGGCTTTGTGTTCGGATGTTGTCCGATATTCCTGGCTTTGTGTTCGGATGTTGTCCGATATTCCTGGCTTTGTGTTCGGATGTTGTCCGATATTCTTGGCTTTGTGTTCGGATGTTGTCCGATATTCCTAACTTTGTGTTCGGATGTTGTCTGATATTCCTGGCTTCGTTTATGAATGTTGTCCGACATTCTGGCTTCGTGTTCGAATGTTGTTTGACACTGGCTTCGGATACGAGCTGGATACACAGCGGACCAAATTGGTCCAGGAATTGATGGTTATAGAGCGAGAGTTTGGTGCACCGTGTTCAGTGCACAGACGAGAAGTGGTCTGGGGCCTGTCTGCTGAGTCTGTGTCAAGCAGAGGTCGGTTTGGGCCAAGTGATTCGGGCTGTGTTTAGTGGGACTGTGTCTGAAGACTCGATCCTCCTTCCCAGAACTGAAGACAAAACCCTGCGGGACGCCCCAGACAGAGGGACGCCCCAGACAGAGGGACGCCCCAGACAGAGGGACACCCCAGACAGAGGGACGCCCCAGACAGAGGGACGCCCCAGACAGAGGAACGCCCCAGACAGAGGGACGCCCCAGATAGAGGGACGCCCCAGACAGAGGAACGCCCCAGACAGAGGGACGCCCCAGACAGAGGGACACCCCAGACAGTAGTCTTTTTCTTCAGATTCGCTAATTTAGTCAGACAAGGCAGAGTGGAAATATTGAATATTTATCAGCCTATTTATTCTCACTCACGCACACACACACACACACACACACACACACACACACACACACACACACACACACACACACACACACACACACACACACACACACACACACACACACACACAAAGCTCCTGACCATGAGTGACTTTAACCACAAGGAGATCGATTGGGAGAACTTGGACCCACATGGGGGCCAAGATACATGGAGGGCTAAGATGATGGAGGTGGTACTGGAGAACTTCATGTACCAACACGTAAGGGACACTACAAGAGAGAGAGGAGAGGATGAACCAGCAAGGCTGGACTTAGTATTCACCTTCAGTAGTGCAGATATTGAGGACATCACATATGAAAGACCCCTTGGGGCCAGTGACCATGTGGTTTTAAGCTTCGAATACACAGTAGAGCTACAAGTGGAGGGAGAAGCAGGAAGGCCAGGACGAATGAAGCCAAACTACAAGAAAGGGGACTACACAGGAATGAGGAACTTCCTGAACGGGGTTCAGTGGGACAGAGAACTGGCAGGGAAGCCAGTTAATGAGATGATGGAATATGTAGCAACAAAATGCAAGGAGGCTGAGGAGAGGTTTGTACCCAAGGGTAACAGGATTAATGAAAATGCCAGGATGAGTCCATGGTTCACCCAAAGGTGCAGGGAGGCAAAAACCAAGTGTGCTAGGGAATGGAAGAAATATAGAAGGCAAAGGACCCAGGAGAATAAGGAGAGCAGTCGTAGAGCCAGAAATGAATATGCACAGATAAGAAGGGAGGCCCAACGACAATATGAAAACGACATAGCAGCGAAAGCCAAATCTGGTCCGATGCTGTTATACAGCCACATCAGGAGGAAAACAACAGTCAAGGACCAGGTAATCAGGCTAAGGAAGGAAGGAGGAGGGACAACAAGAAATGACCGTGAAGTATGTGAGGAACTCAACAAGAGATTTAAAAAAGTGTTCACAGAGGAGACAGAAGGGGCTCCAGAAAGACGGAGAGGTGGGGCACACCACCATGTGCTGGACACAGTACACACAACCGAGGAAGAAGTGAAGAGGCTTCTGAGTGAGCTAGATACCTCAAAGGCAATGGGGCCGGATAATATCTCTCCATGGGTCCTGAGAGAGGGAGCAGAGGCGCTATGTGTACCACTAACAACAATATTCAATACATCTATCGAAACAGGGAGATT
>NW_027196200.1:95000-102997 GCF_038502225.1 Cherax quadricarinatus | reverse complement strand
TCCTGGACGTATGAGCAAGACTCAGGTTCCATCCTGGACGCATGAGCAAGACTCAGGTTCCATCCTGGACGTATGAGCAAGACTCAGGTTCCATCCTGGACGCATGAGCAAGACTCAGGTTCCATCCTGGACGTATGAGCAAGACTCAGGTTCCATCCTGGACGAATGAGCAAGTCTCAGGTTCCATCCTGGACGTATGAGCAAGTCTCAGGTTCCATCCTGGACGTATGAGCAAGTCTCAGGTTCCATCCTGGACGTATAAGCAAGACTCAGGTTCCATCCTGGACGTATGAGCAAGACTCAGGTTCCATCCTGGACGTATGAGCAAGACTCAGGTTCCATGCTGGACGTATGAGCAAGACTCAGGTTCCATGCTGGACGTATGAGCAAGACTCAGGTTCCATCCTGGACGTATGAGCAAGACTCAGGTTCCATCCTGGACGTATGAGCAAGACTCAGGTTCCATCCTGGACGTACGAGCAAGACTCAGGTTCCATGCTGGACCTATGAGCAAGACTCAGGTTCCATCCTGGACGTATGAGCAAGTCTCAGGTTCCATCCTGGACGTATGAGCAAGTCTCAGGTTCCATGCTTGACGTATGAGCAAGACTCAGGTTCCATCCTGGACGTATGAGCAAGACTCAGGTTCCATCCTGGACGTACGAGCAAGACTCAGGTTCCATGCTGGACCTATGAGCAAGACTCAGGTTCCATCCTGGACGTATGAGCAAGTCTCAGGTTCCATCCTGGACGTATGAGCAAGTCTCAGGTTCCATGCTGGACGTATGAGCAAGACTCAGGTTCCATCCTGGACGTATGAGCAAGACTCAGGTTCCATCCTGAACGTATGAGCAAGATTCAGGTTCCATCCTGGACGTATGAGCAAGTCTCAGGTTCCATCCTGGACGTATGAGCAAGTCTCAGGTTCCATGCTGGACGTATGAGCAAGACTCAGGTTCCATCCTGGACGTATGAGCAAGACTCAGGTTCCATCCTGGACGTATGAGCAAGTCTCAGATTCCATCCTGGACGTATGAGCAAGTCTCAGGTTCCGTGCTGGACGTATGAGCAAGACTCAGGTTCCATCCTGGACGTATGAGCAAGACTCAGGTTCCATCCTGGACGTATGAGCAAGACTCAGGTTCTATCCTGGACGTATGAGCAAGACTCAGGTTCCATCCTGGACGTATGAGCAAGTCTCAGGTTCCATGCTGGACGTATGAGCAAGACTCAGGTTCCATCCTGGACATATGAGCAAGACTCAGGTTCCATCCTGGACGTATGAGCAAGACTCAGGTTCCATCCTGGACGTATGAGCAAGACTCAGGTTCCATCCTGGACGCATGAGCAAGACTCAGGTTCCATCCTGGACGTATGAGCAAGCCTCAGGTTCCATCCTGGACGTATGAGCAAGTCTCAGGTTCCATCCTGGACGTATAAACAAGTCTCAGGTTCCATGCTGGACGTATAAGCAAGACTCAGGTTCCATCCTGGACGTATGAGCAAGACTCAGGTTCCATCCTGGACGTATGAGCAAGTCTCAGATTCCATGCTGGACGTATGAGCAAGTCTCAGGTTCCATGCTGGACGTATGAGCAAGTCTCAGGTTCCATGCTGGACGTATGAGCAAGTCTCAGATTCCATGCTGGACGTATGAGCAAGTCTCAGGTTCCATGCTGGACGTATGAGCAAGACTCAGGTTCCATCCTGGACGTATGAGCAAGTCTCAGATTCCATGCTGGACGTATGAGCAAGTCTCAGGTTCCATGCTGGACGTATGAGCAAGACTCAGGTTCCATGCTGGACGTATGAGCAAGTCTCAGGTCGCAGCCTCTTAATAACACTACTGAAAAGAATGCATTTGGAGCAGAGTTGTTGAATTAGACACATATGCAACATCTTTACGTTGCAGATCCCCAGATGTTGCACATGTGTGTCTAATTGATCATCTTGTCGGTACTGGATATACCGTTGATTTCCACTCTGAACAAAGTTCGGTTTACACAACATGGTAAGAGCACTCACACGAAGGTTATCACATAATGACTGTATAAAACACTAATAGGTCAGTAAGATAAACCAGATAAGTAATCCTTGTACTTGACATAACTTACTTTATGGGACAGAATATGACACAAGAGTATTCTATCAGGGAGGGAGAGAGAGAGAGAGATTACGTGGGGAAGGCAGAGAACAAGTGTATCTGTTACCATAAGACAGTTGAGGCAAAGAAAGTAAAGCATAAAGCTCTCTCCTCACCCTCCATATACTGGAGTTTACCTGGAGAGAGTTCCGGGGGTCAACGCCCCCGCGGCCCGGTCTGTGACCAGGCCTCCTGGTGGATCAAAGCCTGATCAACCAGGCTGTTGCTGCTGGCTGCATGCAAACCAACGTACGAGCCACAGCCCGGCTGATCAGGAACTGACTTTAGGTGCTTGTCCAGTGCCAGCTTGAACACTGCCAGGGGTCTGTTGGTAATCCCCCTTATGTGTGCTGGGAGGCAGTTGAACAGTCTCGGGCCCCTGACACTTATTGTATGGTCTCTTAACGTGCTAGTGACACCCCTGCTTTTCATTGGGGGGATGGTGCATCGTCTGCCAAGTCTTTTGCTTTCGTAGTGAGTGATTTTCGTGTGCAAGTTCGGTACTAGTCCCTCTAGGATTTTCCAGGTGTATATAATCATGTATCTCTCCCTCCTGCGTTCCAGGGAATACAGGTTTAGGAACCTCAAGCGCTCCCAGTAATTGAGGTGTTTTATCTCCGTTATGCGTGCCGTGAAAGTTCTCTGTACATTTTCTAGGTCGGCAATTTCACCTGCCTTGAAAGGTGCTGTTAGTGTGCAGCAATATTCCAGCCTAGATAGAACAAGTGACCTGAAGAGTGTCATCATGGGCTTGGCCTCCCTAGTTTTGAAGGATCTCATTATCCATCCTGTCATTTTTCTAGCAGATGCGATTGATACAATGTTATGGTCCTTGAAGGTGAGATCCTCCGACATAATCACTCCCAGGTCTTTGACGTTGGTGTTTCGCTCTATTTTGTGGCCAGAATTTGTTTTGTACTCTGATGAAGATTTAATTTCCTCATGTTTACCATATCTGAGTAATTGAAATTTCTCATCGTTGAACTTCATATTGTTTTCTGCAGCCCACTGAAAGATTTGGTTGATGTCCGCCTGGAGCCTTGCAGTGTCTGCAATGGAAGACACTGTCATGCAGATTCGGGTGTCATCTGCAAAGGAAGACACGGTGCTGTGGCTGACATCCTTGTCTATGTCGGATATGAGGATGAGGAACAAGATGGGAGCGAGTACTGTGCCTTGTGGAACAGAGCTTTTCACCGTAGCTGCCTCGGACTTTACTCTGTTGACGACTACTCTCTGTGTTCTGTTAGTGAGGAAATTATAGATCCATCGACCGACTTTTCCTGTTATTCCTTTAACACGCATTTTGTGCACTATTACGCCATGGTCACACTTGTCGAAGGCTTTTGCAAAGTCTGTATATATTACATCTGCATTCTTTTTGTCTGCTAGTGCATTTAGGACCTTGTCGTAGTGATCCAATAGTTGAGACAGACAGGAGCGACCTGTTCTAAACCCATGTTGCCCTGGGTTGTGTAACTGATGGGTTTCTAGATGGGTGGTGATCTTGCTTCTTAGGACCCTTTCAAAGATTTTTATGATGTGAGATGTTAGTGCTATTGGTCTGTAGTTCTTTGCTGTTGCTTTACTGCCCCCTTTGTGGAGTGGGGCTATGTCTGTTGTTTTTAGTAACTGTGGGACGACCCCCGTGTCCATGCTCCCTCTCCATAGGATGGAAAAGGCTCGTGATAGGGGCTTCTTGCAGTTCTTGATGAACACAGAGTTCCATGAGTCTGGCCCTGGGGCAGAGTGCATGGGCATGTCATTTATCGCCTGTTCGAAGTCATTTGGCGTTAGGATAACATCGGACAGGCTTGTGTTAATCAAATTTTGTGGCTCTCTCATAAAAAATTCATTTTGATCTTCGACTCAGTCTGGTTAGCGGCTTGCTAAAAACTGAGTCATATTGGGACTTGAGTAGCTCACTCATTTCCTTGCTGTCATCTGTGTAGGACCCATCTTGTTTAAGTAGGGGCCCGATACTGGACGTTGTTCTCGATTTTGATTTGGCATAGGAGAAGAAATACTTTGGGTTTCTTTCGATTTCATTTATGGCTTTTAGTTCTTCCCGCGATTCCTGACTCCTAAAGGATTCTTTTAGCTTAAGTTCGATGCTTGCTATTTCTCTGACCAGTGTCTCCCTACGCATTTCAGATATATTGACCTCTTTTAGCCGCTCTGTTATTCTTTTCCGTCGCCTGTAAAGGGAGCGCTTGTCTCTTTCTATTTTACATCTACTCCTCCTTTTTCTTAGAGGAATAAGCCTTGTGCATACATCGAGTGCCACCGAGTTAATCTGTTCTAGGCATAAGTTGGGGTCTGTGTTGCTTAGTATATCTTCCCAGCTTATATCGGTTAGGACTTGGTTTACTTGGTCCCACTTTATGTTTTTGTTATTGAAGTTGAATTTGGTGAATGCTCCCTCATGACTAGTCTCATTATGTCGGTCTGGGGCTCCACGCATACATGACTGAACCTCAATTATGTTGTGATCTGAGTATATTGTTTTTGATATGGTGACATTTCTTATCAGATCATCATTGTTAGTGAAGATGAGGTCTAGTGTATTCTCCAGTCTAGTAGGCTCTATTATTTGCTGGTTTAAATTGAATTTTGTGCAGAGATTTAAAAGCTCGTGTGAGTGTGAGTTTTCATCAGGGCTGCCTCCTGGTGTTATTACTGCAACAATATTATTTGCTATATTCCTCCATTTTAGGTGCCTTAAGTTGAAATCCCCCAGGAGCAAGATGTTGGGTGCAGGAGCTGGAAGATTTTCCAGACAGTGGTCAATTTTTAACAGCTGTTCCTGAGTGTATATATATTACATCTGAAGTGCATAACACTAATCACATTCATGTATGTTATCAAAATGTAGTTTTGAGGCATGATGGTTTATTGCTTGTTTTCAGTGAGTGCATTATTGGGAATAGAGTAACTGCTGTAATCCTGGAGGTTTTCTTTGTAAAGTGTGAGGGAGAGGGAACCAGGGGAAAGCTATCTCATATTTAGAGGCAACTTTTAACCCTTAGACTCTTACGAGCCTCGAACTTGTTAACACCACACTAGAATCTGTCCTCTGTATGGATGTTTAGAGCCATGACAGAGAAAGTTCTCATGCTTATGCTCTATTTTTTTTTTAAATACTTATAATAGTATTGCTTATACCTATTGTGGAAATAAATGGTATAAAATACCGACACAATGGAAATGTAAACACATATGCAGTATAATGTGATCCTTTATTGACAACATTTCGCCCACACAGTGGGCTTTTTCAAGTCACAAATAGATCTGTTTGTGGTAGGTAAGACACATAGGCAACAGTTAGGCAACTTTATTCCGAAACGTTTCCCCTACACAGTAGACTTCTTCAGTCGAATACAGAAAGTAGGCAGGAACATTAGAGATGTGAAGACGATGTAATCAGTCCATCACCCTTAAAGTCGTAGATTTGAGGTTGTCAGTCCCTCAGCCTAGAGAAGTTCAGTTCCATAGGCAGGTCTTGTACCTTGCATGACCACACACAGCAGGTCTTGTACCATGCATGACCACACACAGCAGGTCTTGTACTATGCATGACCACACACAGCAGATCTTGTGCCATGCATGACCACACACAGCAGGTCTTGTACTATGCATGACCACACACAGCAGATCTTGTACCATGCATGACAACACACAGCAGGTCTTGTACCATGCATGACCACACACAGCAGATCTTGTACCATGCATGACCACACACAGCAGGTCTTGTACTATGCATGACCACACACAGCAGATCTTGTACCATGCATGACCACACACAGCAGGTCTTGTACCATGCATGACCACACACAGCAGATCTTGTACCATGCATGACCACACACAGCAGATCTTGTGCCATGCATGACAACACACAGCAGATCTTGTACTATGCATGACCACACACAGCAGATCTTGTACCATGCATGACCACACACAGCAGGTCTTGTACTATGCATGACCACACACAGCAGATCTTGTACCATGCATGACCACACACAGCAGATCTTGTACCATGCATGACCACACACAGCAGGTCTTGTACCATGCATGACCACACACAGCAGATCTTGTACCATGCATGACCACACACAGCAGGTCTTGTACCATGCATGACCACACACAGCAGGTCTTGTACTATGCATGACCACACACAGCAGATCTTGTACCATGCATGACCACACACAGCAGGTCTTGTACCATGCATGACCACACACAGCAGGTCTTGTACTATGCATGACCACACACAGCAGATCTTGTACCATGCATGACCACACACAGCAGGTCTTGTACTATGCATGACCACACACAGCAGATCTTGTACCATGCATGACCACACACAGCAGGTCTTGTACCATGCATGACCACACACAGCAGGTCTTGTACTATGCATGACCACACACAGCAGATCTTGTACCATGCATGACCACACACAGCAGGTCTTGTACTATGCATGACCACACACAGCAGATCTTGTACCATGCATGACCACACACAGCAGGTCTTGTACCATGCATGACCACACACAGCAGATCTTGTACCATGCATGACAACACACAGCAGGTCTTGTACTATGCATGACCACACACAGCAGATCTTGTACCATGCATGACCACACACAGCAGGTCTTGTACTATGCATGACCACACACAGCAGATCTTGTACCATGCATGACCACACACAGCAGGTCTTGTACCATGCATGACCACACACAGCAGATCTTGTAATTCTTCCTGTGGCTATTGCTGATAAGAAACAGGAAAGGAAAGTATTTAAGTTGCCTGGAGAGTGTTCTGGGGGTCGACTTCCATGACCGGTCTTATAATTCTTCCTGTGGCTATTGCTGATAAGAAACAGGAAAGGAAGGTACCACATTAGAGAATCTGCCACTAAGATTTCCTGGAAAAAACAGACGCAGAGGGAAAAGATTATTGCTACTGCTTCTACTGGTAACTGGCCATTTTGTGTTGGTCTGGAACTTCTGGAAGGAAGATGGTGACCACTGCTTGAACTGCCACACTTAGAATCTTATACCTTCAAAGTGTATATCGAGCCACGTTGTAATAGACTAAATTACTTGACACTAACAACCTCTTAGGAAAGTCTAATTCAAGTCCTTCACAACTTAGTGAAAAATTCCTTACCCAGAATTGTCTTTAAAAAATTTACAGTAGTGTTCCATACCATTGTTTCATGAAGTTGTGTTACTTTCAACTTTAAAATCATCTTCGTGACTGATCAGGTATATTAAATTTGGTTAGTATTTTGAAGGTTTGTATGAGAACATCTGGCATCCTCTGTTATCCGAGTGAGAACTGCCAGACAACTGGATGTTGTTGATACAGGCGTCTGATAACACCATTGTATAGGGCTAATATTGTTTTTAAGGGTTTCACTCTAAATATCTAACTTTAACACCAAGTAGATTGAGAGACAACACAAGAGTGAGGGGCCAAAGACTGTTCAACTGCCTCCCAGCATAAGCATAACCCCAGAAAGTTCTGACAACTAAAACAGTTGGGGTATAGCCATAAACCAGTAGATAGGTCTAACATAGTACTCACTATCGATAACGAGGTATGCCACGAAACAGCTAAAGTGGCAAATTGTTTTAATTCATACTACACATCTGTTGCATCAACACTAGTAAGTAAACTACCAGCTGCATCAAATACCTTTAACACAGACTGATAAGTTTCAAACATACTATATCAAACCATACCACGGACGGGGATAGAACCCGCGATCAGAGAGTCTCAAAACTCCAGACCGTCTCGTTAGCCACTGGACCAGCTAGCCACAATAAGATTCGTCCAACTAGGTATATTTCTAC